>NW_028301606.1:9696969-10000000 GCF_987345545.1 Pholcus phalangioides
TAAACAATTTCTACATTGTAGAGGGAATTTATTACCTCTGTAACGGTCTATTTCAATTGGTACGTCTTGAATATCAACTAAGTTGGCAATTTCTTTGCTGCTGATAGGTACTTCTATCAAGAACAGTGGTAGAATACGCCCAGTGGAATAATTTCTCATATTGGAGATTTTTTTTATCTCAAAACCCTTGTTGATCAAGTCTGATTTAATGTCATCAAAGCTGGTGTTCGCCGGAAGGCCTCTGATGACGAATTTTAGAGATCTCTCACTGTCTAGTTGGTATGTGTGGTATTCCAGATTCTTTTCATTTAAATACTTAGTAGCCGTTCTATGATCTTTTTCAGAAAAGACATTTAATAATATATTTCTCGATGTTGGTTTGGCTACCGGAGGGAATTCGCACATCCCCCTAATTCTTTTGAAGTCATTAATCCATTTTTCACCCCATTTGGTGATAACTATTTGGGGAATACCCGATTTCTTTCTTCTGTGGTTCACTTGCGTGAAGTAATCATTGTTGTGGTCACTGTCATCCTCTGATTCGTCAGAAAGTTCCCCATCCTCTTTAGCTACATCCGCAGGAACACCAGTAACCGTAGGGGGTCTTTGAGGACCAGGTTTGTTAATGAGTGCAGCCTTGGTAGCAAGCTGTGTTCTATCTTTGTCAAGCTGATGGGTCGCAGACACAACCTGTTTTTTGGAAGACTTAACCCGAGAGAGCTGGGTTGAGCTTGTCAGTTTATTCTTATTGTCATCTTTTTTAGAATTTATAAGTTCCATCTGTCCTTTCCTCTCTGCTGCTTTTAGCTCAGCTGTAGAAAGTCCACTAGTACCAGGGACCGCAGCATCATGAGTAGGGATCTTTCTCTTTTTATTCTTCCCTTTTTTCTTTTTATTTGCTTTGAATGTCGCATTATCACCAACAAGGTCAGCGTTTACATCTTCACTGTTCATAAAATCAATAACAGATTCATTATCTAGATTTTTATCACAATAATTATTTTTCGCTTTCTTCCTAGATTTCTTGTTTTTTCTAGTTATACTCGTTTTATTTTTTAACACACTATTTTGCATCTCCGATAAGGAGTCAGATTTATACTCAACATCACTTATGATATTATTGACATTAGCATCAGAATTTTTTGGAGTGCCCACCATGTCATCATCGTTCTCTGTAGCATTCATGGGATCAGAAGTACTCAAAGGAGCAAAAACATTAGAAATTCTAATACCATAGGTTAAACAGTCCAAACCACAATCACTGCTCAGGGAATCAGAAGCATTCAGGTCATTACATACATTGAGAACGTCCATGACAGAGTGGTCACCCCTTTTCACAGTAGCTAACCTGTCATTAGCGCACGTATTCTCACTCAAGAAACAGTTTGAAGTAGCAGACTCATTTGGGGCTTTGCTATAGCCACTAATACCCGAGTCAACTGACAGTTGTGTACCATCAACACGAGTTTTCCCTTCCAAAAGAACGTTACATTCAGACTGGGAGTTACAAACAATGTGAGAAAAAGTTTTATGAATTTTAGCATGATCAGCACCTCCAACGTTAGGAACGCAGTGCTTTAGAGCATTAGTGTGCGCAGTATCACGTTTATCATGTGCACAAGCATTACATTTCAACAAATATTTATTAGAAAGCACAGAATCATTAACAACATCAGTTTTATCTTGCAAAGTGATACCACCATTAAGCATAATTTCATTGGTTTGAGCATTACACTCTGAGAGACAATCAGTAGAGCAACCATACATATCAGAACCATTAGTAGTAAAGACACAATTTACATCCAAAATTTTTTTGTCATTCAGAGTGACACTATTATTAGGAACATCTTCTAAAGTTCGAGCATCACACATTAAATTATAATCATTTGTGCCACTATATTTGTCAGAATTATCACCATTCGGAACACTATTTTCATCAAAAAATGTTGTGACATTTAAGGTGTTACCATCACTAATTACACCTTCTGATATATGAGCATTACACACTACATGACAATCCTTAGCATCACTATATTTATCGGTGTCATTAACAGAAGAATTATCATGTTTATCCAAAGATTTAGTGTCCTCCACAGAGGTACAACCGTTAGTAAATACTGAGGTTTGAGCATGACATACCAAATGGCAACCATTAGTATCACTATTTGAATTTGGTACAAAGGAAACACTATTTTCATCTAAAAAATTTTGACCTTCCTTAACACATTTTGCTTTATGTGTAGGCCTAACTTTTTTGCTAATTACTGGCACTTTACCATCTGTTTCAAAGCGAAAGCTTTTTTTGAAAGCACTAGCCAGTTTATGTATACAATCAAAACCATCCAAATTGTTAAAAAATCTGACAGCTTCAATTACTAGTTTACGGCATATATCTCCATTCGATGGCTCTACCAGATACTCGACATACACTGAAATTACATCTCGTGCCAGTATCATCGTTGTGAGGAAAAGAAATGATCGGGTTCAGAATTGGCGATGTCTATGCCCCACATCCAATCACTATGCGGTATTTGTGAGCCAATCAGGAACATTCTACGCCAAAATAAGAAGAAACGAAATAGGATGTTGTGTTTCAAAATGTGGCAAACTTGCTAGGTAGTCTGAATGACGATTATGGCAAACAGTGCAGAGACCTTCTATCTCTAGGAGATGATGATCGAACCCACGTCCTTTCACTTTCCTGGAAAGTGAAAGGACGTGGGTTCGATTCCCCGCATGGGCAGTTGAATTTTCTCTCTTTCCAAAATATATCTTCGCAACAGCCAGTTGTTAAAAACCCTCGTATAGTCGCGGAGAGTGACGTCATCCTTGCATGTTTCATTTTTACCTAACACGATGGAATATTTAAGAATATATAAAACCCGTAAACGCGGGACATTCTTGTATTTTCAAGTAATTTTGCTCTTCTCAACATGTATTATAAAAATGTCCTGTTCCTGTTTCTCGCTATTTTTCCGCCGAAGCTTGTTTTTTATTTACAAATATAATAATATCCATCCATGATTTTCATTAAAATTGGAGACGAAGAGAATTTGCTTTCTTCAGAAATAAAAAAACAAGATTATTGATAAACATAAATACTGTATACCCCTCACACATTATGTATCATATACTTTTATTTTTCGTCAATGCATTTCTATTCACTGCAGACTTGCTGTCGCACTTTATGCACTGAAAAGTGCTGTTTATAAGCAATGATCCGCAATTTCGCTGACAATTGGCAACATTTTTAGCCAGAATTTGCAATGGTCTTTATTAAATTCCAATTTTCCGCATTTTCCTCAATAATATATTGTCACTGTATTTTATTTACAATTAGATTTCTGTTTTAATGCAACTTCATGTATAATATTTGATTTCGTCTGATAATATCTTTCATTTTCAAAGGTCCTGCAGAATTCAACTTCGCTTGTAACGACAGCTTGATTATAACGACATAATTTCGCGGAATCTTGGATATCGTTATATCTGAGTTTGACTATTTATACACGAAGCTTGAATCTGATGCACTTTGAAGAGTATCAAAAAGCATGCTGGAAATACCCTTAAAACGACAAGACTGTATATGAAGGGCAAAGTGGATCCAAGCCAAGAAATTCGAATGTAATATACAGTTGATGGTAGCAATTTAGCTGTCAAGTGACGCCTCTTGTAAGTATAGCTTTCAGGAAATCATCTCGTCACAAGAAATCGCTAATTTTCGTCGAGAGAACTGAAAGATCGGTGCTGATTTTTGCTTGGAAGTCACAAAACTAGATATTCTGAACGAAACTATGGGGAAACTTGCCCCGAATTGACGGAGGTGAACTTATTATTGTTCTTAACATAAAGTGAAAATGGAATACAATTGACATAAATTATACAGAGATTCGACCTGTGTATAAGTGTTCCCATAATAAAACATGAGTGGAAATTTTTTAGGGAACGATTGTGCCGAATGTTGCAGTTTCAGTCCGTTTTGTGAAACCGAAATGCACATTGGACTAATACCAAAACTAAAGGTATGAAATACTGAACCCATTTGCATCAAAGTATCAAAAATGTGACTTTTCCAAAATGAAAAAACGATGGGTATTTAAGGAGTCAAAAAGACTAAAAACTAGGCTCTTTCTATAACAGAAATGCCACATTAAAAATATCATATAACCACCAAATACAAATACAACACCACAACATGCATAATGCCCAACGAGGTGGCTGAGGAAAAAGTTGCCCATAATAAATATGGATGTCATATACTTCGAAATTACACCAACCCTAATAAACAGGCAATTACAAAAACCACTTTATTATTAACGTCAATTTATTATTAGCCCCTAGTTACTTTTTACGCATATTTTCGATTATCTTCGTTATGGTATATAATTAAAAATATTTTATTTCCTTAATAATTATTGTTCTGCATAATTCCAAGCATTAAGCAAAAATGTATTTCGCATCGGCACCTTGTCGTATGATAAAATATCATGACATAAATGTAATTCAATAAAAATTGATTCAAATAAAGGAAGCTGTTCTCTTCGTCGAATGAAGCAGAAGATTCTATAGGTCCATTCATAAACATTTTTTAAATTTACAAAAACAAGATGTAATTTCAGTTTAGAATTAAATTGTAAATAATATTGGACCAATGAAACTTCAACTTTTTGCTTCATTTGACGGACTGAATGGTTTTTGTATTATGAATCAATTTTTATTCAATTGAATCGATATCATGACAATTTTTCATGTGCGCAAGATAGTGGTATGATATTAAATAGTAAGAAAACGTTTTTCCTTAACCCATTATATGTCAAAATCTATTATTTACCTTTTTTCAAAAAAACAAAAACACATTTTTTGTGACAACCTGAATAAAATACGGAACGTAAAATTTTTGGGAAAAAAGTTTTATTGAATCAATATTATTTAATTAATTGATCAAAAAGTCGATTTTCAAATACTACTTCGAAAAATATTTCACGGTAATTGCAAAATGAAATGCAAAATACTCTGTGTGTCAATCGGTTCTTTCAAAATAAAACAAAAATTACATATAAACGAGACTGCGTATAAAAGTCCAAGAAACGTATTTTTAACCTTACAGTGCCAATTGTCAATATACTTTATTATTTCCTCCGTTTATATTCCGTTGCCAGTTAGCAATGTTCATATTTTAAATTTTCATTTTCGTTCATAAATGATTCATAGAGGGTTAGCAAACAGTAAAACTCCCCAATTTAAAAAAAAATTGATGTTTTTTCTCAAGTATAAATTTCAACAGCTCATCCGTAAATTCATTTAAAATCAAAACTACATCACCGAAAATGCTGAAATTTTGTGAGAATATGTATACCACACGTAACGAAACGATGAATCTTTCCGCTAATTGTACGAAGTACAGATGACTGGATACCAAGCGAAGATAATTTTTGTTTAAGAAACACGCACCAAAATGGTAACTCCCGTGAATGCAAATTCATGCCACTAACGCATGACGAATAAACATTCCTGCAATATTTCAGCAATTCTGGCGCCCTAGTGTCTTCTTTTTTCTTACTCATAATCAGCGAAACCTTCAAAAATTCAATCCCAGAAATGTGCAAAATTGGTTTCTTGGATACTTTTACACTGTCATTAATTTGATTTCCCGTTTAACTCGAAAGAACCAGGTATGTGATTGACGTAAAAATTTTTCACTAGATTTGCAATTAACTGAAATATGCTTTCAAGTTAGTTTTGATAAATCGACTTTAGGGAGACTCAGACGTCGTGACAACCCTTAATGTTGGAAAATATGCATAAACGTAATTTTTAGAGATATAAAAGAAATTTTAGTACTATAGAATAGCATGGATAATAGAAAAATACGTGTAAAATGTTTGAAACAAATCAGTGATTAAATAATATTTTTCATTCTTTTCCTACTGTTTTGGGCTTTTTAACCAGATTGAAAGGTATGAGACTCCGTTATGAAATGAATCGTTGTAAAATTTTGCTTTGCGGAAAACAACAACCGACATTAAATAATATAAGTTTAATTCAAAAGTAGTTCTTTTGTCTATGAATATTTGTAATAGTACGATATTACAAAATGACAGGCAAGATGGCAAAAAAGAAAATAGGCATAAAACAGACAATTTTACCTGAAAAAATAGAAGGGTTTGGATAAAGTGTTCTTGAAAGAGTAGAAAGAAATAGCGGTTTTAGCGTCTTCAAGTTTCAAAATTTCTACTTTACTCTAAAATAAACATTTGCCCTTTTTTTTTATTCCCTAGCCAAAAACGCAGAATCTGGGATATCCCCTTCCGATATAGAACTTCTATTTCCCGTTTTTTTTTCAGATAAGCAGAGTAATCTGAGAAATATTTTTGGAAAAAAAGAAAAAAGAGACTTCAGGGATTTATTTTCAGAACTATTTTTCCATTTTCTCAAATTGTTCATATCGTTCTTGGTTTTTTTTATTTCTCTGAAATTATATATCCAGGGAAACTTTCAGTGTAAAACTTTTTCTAAATAATGGTGATTAAAGTCACCTGATGTTTTTTTCTATGGATGTTGGTCTTCGTATTAATTTTAGTCTAGAACTTTTCGATGATTCAAGTGAAAAAATTTGTTGTCTGAAGAGAAGCTAATGATATATCACAATGAAAGGAAATGGTGTCGACCGAAAAGAATTATTTCCATACCTATCAATTATGCTGGTGATTGAAGTAGCTGAGTTTCTAAAGAACTATTTTTATTTATGATAATAAATTTTGATTGATAAATGCACTGAATAAATAATTTATTTCATAATCTTTTTGAGAGAAGTTATATATTTTTTGATTCACACGGATTTATGAATTGCCATTTTTTTCAATAATGGGTTTTATCGTTTGAACTCTTATAAGAATTCTAAAGCCAATATTGTATAAGAGTTGGAGGAATAAATATCTACAACACCTCAGGAAAACGTGTTAAACACCAATACAAATACTAAAAGCCACAACAGGCGAAATTCCCAACTACGTGGCGGCTGAAAAGAGATTACCATAAAAATATTGATGTCAGATATATCTAAACAGCAACCCATAAAAGCGAAGTTATATCGGAAAAACCATAATTATTGTAAAGTAGGGCAATTTATTCGATTTTAGCTCCAAACCGGAGCATAAAAACAATACTTTCGAAATTCGCTAATAAATAGTTATTATGCAATTGTACCATTAAGTAAATGGGGGGGGGGGGTAGTTAGTGTGAGGTGAGCATATTGCCGTAATCCACCACGTGCAAAATTTAATTTTCTCTGCCTACGGAAAACCATACTAATTCGTGATAAAAAAATAAGTATATCTGTAAAAAAGAACTCTCATTATTTTTTCGACACTACTTCCAAATGCAACTAATTATATGGTGTAGGACTTCTCTTTTTTAGTTCTTGATAGTAGATTGCCCGACCATCTTTCCAAAAAAAATCTGCTCGTTTCTCAAGTTTTGCTGAAAATGCGTGTAGTGCACTCGAAGTTTGGCATTTACGCATCCGAAGCAGGCGACTGCAATCTCTATCCAATCTTGTCGGACTGGAATGCAACTCTTGATTCAGCTGCAGAAATTGTCGACTGTGGCAAATATTTTTGTCTATATTTTTAAATCAAGGGAATAGAGACGGCATTTTTAATAGATCTTTCTCGCTTTTTCTTGTTTAAGCTGCAGAAAAAATATACGTACCGGAAAATATGTAGTAGATAGAGGTCGAGTATTTCTTCCTCTCTCTCTTGAGAGTTTATATGTTCTTTTCTGAGTTTATACAGAATGCATAGCAAGAAGAGCGTATGGCATTTCACTGGCAAAGTATTGATCCTAGAGGTATACTTCCAGTTAGAAAAAGTTTCCAAATAGCGTGTAATACTCAGATATGTCATTCATGTTGCAAGGGGTTGTATAGGTAAAATAAAATGAATTAACCATTTATACAATCCCTGTGTGCAACAAAACCCAATTGAAAAATCGCCGCCCTGTCTCTCCTGATGCCAACAAAAAATTACCCGCATTTAAAGCTGTTTTTTCCCCAAATTTACTACTTTTTTCGAATTCGAATATCTCTGTAAGTATTGCACTTAGAAACATGGAATTTTTAATGTCATCAGAAGATACAGGGCGACAACTTTCTAACTGAAATATAGAGCACGGGGGACCGTATAGAAAGAATTATTATTTTGTTACGCACTGTATTTTTGCTCTCGAAACTGGCACAGGGTAATTTTTGAACGCCTGTTGAGCATTTTTTTTATATCAGAATCATACCTCTACGACGGACGATTGATGAGATATATGTCATTCTATCACTTACAGAAATACCCTGTATATACTAGCTCATATATCTTACCTTACACACAACGTATAAACTACAGAGTACGTCATATGTGTTGAATGTGACAACTGTGAGGAAGAATCTTGTTTCCAACAGGGTGGCAATTTGGTATCACGCTCGTTTGTTTGTGCGACTAGAAGAAAGAATAAAATACCTCCGTGTTATTACGGCTGATATTCGCAGCAAAAAAATGTGTCAATATTGGCAATATTGCTTTCTCCTCAACTCTGAGACAATAAATTGAGAAAGTGAAATATTCTGTCATGTCTATTATTTATATATACTGCCACATATTCTTATAACACTCCAAAATTGTGTTTCGAACACTGTCTCTCTCTCTCTCCTGGTATGTCAAAACGTTAACTCCGCTAATTGGCTTTGCATCGACAGGAACGGGAGGATGATGGAAAACCTTTTCTTACAGGAGAAGCAGTGTTTCAAAGTATCTAGGCTCACGATTGCCGACATAAGAGGGCTTTAAGGGGGGTCTCACTACTCTTTGGACTTAAAAAAAGTTGAATTTTCAAAAATGACTTCAAAAAATTATTTCAATTGATTGCAAATCCAATACTAGAAATTTCGTGTCAATCGGTTAATTTGTTCTTTCATAATTAAAGAAATACTGGATTATAGTGTAAACGTATACTAGAAAAAACACTTTGAACGCGATTTTCTCAGATTGCAGTTTTTGAGCTCAGCCGTAAGATTTAAAGAAACTACTCTGCCTCATTTTTTTAAAAAACACTTCCCATTAGCCGATTGCTAAATCCAAGGTCTATTCTACTAACACATATCTGCTAAACTTTTCTGCAAAATTTCAGAATTTTTGGGACAGTAGTTTTCTTTAAATCGTACGGATGAGCTCAAAAACTATAATCTGAGAAAATCGCGTTCAAAGTGTTTTTTTCTTGTATACGTTTACGCTATAGTTCATTATTTCTTTCTTTAATTACGAAAGAACAAATTAACCGGTTGACATGAAATTTTTAGTATTTTATTTGAATTTAAATGAAATATTTTTTTGAAGTCATTTTTGAAAATTCGACTTTTTCAAGTCGAAAAGAGTAGTGAGACCTCTCAAAAAGGTGAGACATCTTGCAATTGCCGAAATGCAAAGCATCAAGTTAGGCGAAATATCTTGTAAATGCCGCTCTGAGGAAATTAATTTATTCCTTCTATCAAAGTGTTTCTTCTATGAATTGCTTTCATGTTTTGCCTACTCCCTATACATCAGAGTACTTCGCTGTGAATTGATAAAAATCACTTTCGGGCACACAGTAATGGAGGAACAGTACTTTGCTAATCGCACTCAATCTGACGGTATGCTTTCAATGAAATAGAGCACAGAAAGCGTTGTCATGTATGCCGATGCCTCAGAGTGATTTTAATCTATTAGTTTCTCTTAGATACACACAGACGCATAAGGAGACAGATGGAACGAAATCGAACGTTCAAACATTCACCGAGACACAATCACTAAATCCAATGAATTCAAATTAACCTCTTGCACTGGTTTTCTCTTATTTGAGTTGTCAGTCTTAAATAATATTAGGGCACAACCGCATAAATTCGTGGACCCTGTCCAAGGCAACGGTATGTCCACTGCATGCCTTACGGCGTTTCTACTTATAGTCTCGTTGCACCAGTGACGTTTAATTAAAGCCTTACAAGGGGGGAAAGGTTCCACGTCCCTTTTCAATCTGGTGAATTGACGGGCAGTGATTGCGTCTATGACTCGCGTGACTTTATTATACGTAATTCATGGGTCTTAAACCCATTACTGACTTTATGGGGGGGGGGGGGGGGCTGCCCATACTTCATCGTCAGAATCTTGATTTATATCCACCAGGTCATTGTTCAAAATAAGGTATTATAATTTACCTCCAAGCAATTTCCGAACATTTTGGGGCTTAGTGAGATCGAATATAATACTGAATGGAATAAAATACGAATCTATCAAGGATTAAATGCTGTTTATAAATTATTGTATTTTTCATTATTTTCTGTTATGTTAAATTTAATTTGAATTAAGAACGGTACTTATAATTAAGTATTTTTAAAGTAAACTATACACTTTTCTTTCGTATTTCGTAGTGAGCTGAAGTTCAATCTTTTCGAGAACGTGGTTCTAAAAAAAAATAGTATATTGTTCATGCTGGAACGTATTTTCATCGGAATAAGTTCTTGCAAATGCCATACCGGAACGGATGAATTAGATTTGCGTTGATTCTCTCTCTTATAGGATCTTATCCGGATCGTCCTGAAATGTGAACCGTATCCACTGAATCTATGTGAGCATAATTGATGATTATATCGATCATTGAGACAGGAAACGGAATTGGAAAACAAGATGCACGTTATATATATATAAAGAACTCATCAGATTATCTCGGTCGTCGTGGAAAAGAAAAAAATATAAATAGAAAGGGTGCTCTTTTCTCTTGGGTAAGGACGTCGTGAGTACAAAATTAGTCTCAGCATTTCGCCGAAATTTTACATTCGCTAAATATTCCAAATATGGTCTAGCTGAAACTTGAAAGCTCAATATGTCAATTTGGATGAGTCGATCCTATCCGATTACTCAGCTATAACTGAGCAGTATTAGTAGAATCGTAAATGTTTGACCTTCGATTCGGCCGATTTTGTGATGCCTCGGTAATGTTCCCCCTCCAAAAGTATTTGCACAATTACGATTTTGATTTTATTATCAAATTTTAGGATTTTGTTTTCATTTCATTAATGAAATTTAGAATTTGGATTTTATTATGAAAATTTAGGGTTTTGTTTTCATTTCCTAATGAAATTTAATACTCCGATTTTATTATGAAAATTTAGAATTTTTCATAAATCATAAATTCCAATCACATCGGTGACGATTTCCATCTTATCGTCATATTGATTTATATTTAATGAGTTATTTGACTAGCCATCGAATTGATTCCCATCTTGCCAGTGAATTTATTTCCATTTTATGAGTGACTTGCATCAATGACTTAATTCCCATCCTACCGGTGATTTTATTCCATTACTATCGATGACTCCATCCCATCCCAGTACTACGAAGATTTCATCAAAATACTATCAATGATTTTATTCTATTGTCGTCGATGCTTTCTTTCTAATGTCATCGATGATTTCATCTCTATTTTATATTCAAACACTGCCGATGATTTTATTCTAATGTCATCGATGCTTTTTTATGATGCCATCGATGCTTTTATATGATGCCATCGATGATTTCATTCCTATTTTACCGATGGTTCTATCGCAATATTATCGATTATTCCATTCTATACTATCTGTCCGTGGTTCTGGCTCTATTTTAATCTTATCAGTGGCTGTACTTAAATTTTATCATTGACCTAATCCCTGTCTTATAATCAAATCGAGATAGCAATCTTGTCAATGACCCACCTCATCAGCAACTCAACACCAGAATAACAAAGACTCAATTCCAACACACAAATCTCTTTTAGTGCAATGCAATTATATTCATAATTCTTTATATTTTCAAATTTCATTACATATTCCTCTACAATACACTCAACTTTGAGCTGTGAAGTGACTGTATATGCAGCAAAACCACCTCTCCGAATAAAACGTTTGGAGAGAATGAGGAAAGACACATAAATAATACACTACATACAAAAGTCAAGAGGAAATCAAATGCAAATGCGAAAATGCTCGGAACAAGCACGAGTGAATGAAATAAGAAACTGGAGAGGGGAAAAAACCCCATTGAATAATACACGATAGTACCACAAGTAAAATAGTAAAGTGCATAAACGGGAATGCAAAGTACCGCAGATTTTAAGAAAAAAAAGAAAAATACATATATATCATTTACATGAAATTGTCTTCTGAAAACCTTTACAAACCTACCGGTACGTATGAGCATAGAATAAAGTAACCTACATTTTGGAAGTAAAAACAGTTGGAAAACAAGCCGCAAATATTTCGCACATTCCGGAAACCAAACCTAAACTGCTATACTCAGAAAAATCACCAATGGAAAAGGCAAATACAAGGAAAATACCCAACTCCTGACGCAGCGTTTCTCAAACTATGATCCGCGACGATGGCATATGTGGTCCACAAGCAGACTTGATAAAATTATTCAGCCGTTGTAACTGATATTAGTAATATCCATATGGGTTCGAATAAAATTATTCATGTAAAATTTTGTTCACCATACATCCTCGAAGAGAATACGGAAAAATTGAGATCTCAAATACGGGATATGTGAATAAATTTCGCAAAAAAAATTGCAATTCATTGCTTTAACTGTGATTTGATAAATACTGCTTAAATTACTGAAGGGGGTGAAAATAAAGGGTTGCTATACAAATCGCAGTTATCTACTAATCTCATCATCAACAAAAATGGAAAAATAGCCAATGATCTCATAACTATATTTCATTGAGAAAAATTCGATAAACTGGGGTCCTAAACATACGGGACATCAACAATTGTGATCAAAAAGCATTACCAAAGTATCACCAATCGTAATTTAAATTGCGAAAAAATGTTAAACCTGACGAATGTCTGAGATGAAAATTTGTAATTTTCACCGTAATTATCATAATATAATTTATATTATGAAAACGTCGTGTGTGTTACGGATTCAGTAAGAATTACGAATTCGAATAAGTGTCGCTGAAGAAATGTATAAATAAAATCGAGACAGCGAAAATTACGGGTAATGCGGGGCACGAGTGGCCATCAAATTGTTTCAGACATTTTACTGGTTCTTGTTTTTCGGAAATGTTGACAAACACTGCCTTAATTCATTTCGACACGCTATGGGTGTCGTCTTCAGAGGATGAAAAATATTCCGCTGGCCAAGGATCCTAATTGGATCTGAACTTTCGGTCGCTCAGCGGAAAGAAAAAATACACGTTTGTCCATGTCAAATGTTGTGACCACAATGAATCTGAGCGCTTGCGTTTTTATAACGCCCTGATTGGCTGCTTGCGAAATGGAGCTATCGGATTGATCTATTCCAGTTTTCTTACAATATTTTTTTTTTTTTTTTTTTTTTTTTTTTTTTTTTTTAACTTTATTTAACACGATGAAATAGCACAAAATAATAAAACAAATTCACCAAGAGATCCCGTGGATCTGTACTGATGAACACGAAGTATCGATGAGTAATTACAATACAATTTCAAGGACAGAACGAACACAAAAAAAAAAAAGAGGGGGAGGGAAAAATGTTGATAATTATATCGAAGTAATTCTGCATCTGTGAGCAATTATAGATACAATAGAATACAATTAGATAGTACAATTAGAATACAATACAACATTTCAAATATACAGTATGTTTTCATATACATTATAAATGAAGATTATGGAATGCTAGATTGATGCGAGAATTGTTTTGCGACTTCGACATGTGGAGGCAAACAGCAGGAAGTGTACTTAGACATTTAGAAAATTCGATTTAGCACTGATCGATAGAGCTCTGTTTTTGTTTTTTAAAAATGATCGTTGATGTTAGCTATTGAAAAAAGGTAATTTTTTAAACGTTTTTTCAGTAACGGTATTGAATTCAATTACTTCAATTACTGAGTTCTTACAATTACTCTTCTCTGAACTGCTATACACACTGTTAAATTGTTCTTGTGGTTCTCTCTCTCTGTGTGGGTGTGCGCGCGTGCGTGTGTTTGTGTGTGTGTCAAGTTTTACATAATACAGTTCATCCAAATATTGTATGAGAATATTTGTAATAAATCATTTGTATTTATAATAAGTGAAAATACATCATTTGTGAAATTATATCATACAAATGTAATCATTTGTAATACAATCACTCATAATCACTTAGGCTGCGTTCATACTGGGATGAATAGGTACGCGGCACAAGAGCTGCGACAAGGAAAAAAAATCGCATAGGAGTGAAGGATAGAAGAGATGACCGCTCACAGTAAAGGAGAAGGAAGATAGAGAAAATGACAGAATGGGTTCTGAAATGTATTTGTGTGATAATGATGATCCCACCACACAGACGTATCTGTTTTTTAAAGAAAGAAAAAATATATAGAAAACGGACCAGGAGAGAGAGTAAGCAGATAGAGGTGAAAACGAAATTGTTTGCTCCATTCGCGCACCTCGTTGAGTGACGTTTTTCTCTTTTTGTCTCGCTCCCCGGCTATTCGCGGTGTAGAACAAAACGATACAACTGCTTTCGTCGCTAATCTCTATTGTACGTTCCCGTACTTCTTCGTCGGCCAATGTACGCAGCCTTACAAAAACGGTCACTCACTTGGTCACTCATACAGTCACTCACGTGACCATTCATACGGTCACTTATTCACTCATACAGAACAGATTGAGCACGACCAGACTCTGTCGCTAACGTTATTTTAGCTCATTGCTGCGGAGGACACGGTCGTGCTGGAGCGGTCACTCATTCAATCATACGGTCACCCGCTCATGTGGTCACGCACCAACTCATACGGGCACACACCTATCCATACGGTGACTCACGCAGTCAGTCACTCACTCGGTCACTCATACGGTAAGAGCGGACGAAATGCCAGGGGGCGAAATGCACCGGGAACGAAATGTACCAGATGCAAAGTGTCGGAAATGAAATTTCCGGGGATCCCACTTGTAATGCGCTATCACTATGGAATCAACCGATTCTTTCAACTGAGGAATTCGAGCAAAAATATGGTGGAAGACCTCAAATTCCTGTTCCCATGAGCTTTCCGCCAGTATGTTGCTCCAACGTTAGTTAAAAGCGTTAAAAACAGTTTTTGGAATGAATGTTTCAAGCGTTTCCGTCGTAAACGTGTTTATACGCCTTTCCAGAGGGAATAAGTTTGAATTATCAAGTTTGCTCTGATATCTTGCGCAATTCATGCCTGTTCACAAAGTTAGAGCAATTTTAAATACATGTTATATTGAGCACGCATGAAATTAGAAATTCCCTCTCTTGTGGAGAGCTTTGGTTTTGTGGGAGATATTTCTCTCCGAATAATATGCGTAGAGATACCCAAAATGACAGATTTAAAAACATTTTTCGAATATTTGCGTTGAATTATGTTTCAAGTTATACCACAGTTTAATTTATAGTATCCCGAAATTATTATTATTTCTCCCAAATCAAATGAAGTTTATTTTTACACAGTAGACGCTGGATAACGCGGCCGTGCATTAACTTAGTCCATCCAGTAATCCGGCGTTTTCTTACCGGTTATTTTGTTCCCGGATCACTTTCTTGTGGGAAAACATAAGCGTATGAAAGTGTTCCACAAATACGTCGACAAGATACGCAAAAATACGAAGACAAAGAACAACAACAGAAAAGGTGTTCTGTGAGTTTGTGTGTGGCTTCAAGGGACTATACAGGGTGTCCTGTGAGTAAGTAAACACGGCCTTTATCTCATCAACCGTCCGTCGTGGAGGTATGATTCCAGTTTAAAAAATGCTCAACAGGCGTTCAAAAATTACCCTTTATCAGTTTTAAGAGTGCAAATACAGGGTGTAACAAAATAAAAAAAAAGTAGGAATTTTTATACGGTCCTCCTGTGCTCTAACTTCCAATTAGTAAGTTGTTGCCCTGTCTCTCTTGATACCAATAAAAAATGCTATGTTTCTAAGTGCGATATTCGAATTCGAAATACAGGGGAAATTTAGGAAATAACAGCGTTAAATGCAGAAAAAACCGTTTTACCCGGTTCGAGGTTCCACTATGAATCGTACCTCCCCATTTGCAGACGACCCATGGGTGTCCGTTATCGAGAGGTTAGACTGTTTGCTACGTATTTTAATGTCACATTGTTTTTATTTACTCCGACGTCGACTTAAGAAATGACCTCAAGATTTTCTTTAATCAAAAACTTTTTTCCTTTCGAGGCCACTCATTTTGGAACAGAAGAAATATGAAACATTTCTCTCTAGCACTGGCTTCACACAGATATTATTCCTTTTTTTACGCACCGTATTGTTTAAAATTTCTTGCCGCTCCCCCACAAGCCATGGAACAACATTCTTTATTCCGCAAAAACTCACACAGCAAGTTAATTCTCTGGTAACTGATTTTACGGAATCCTTCTTGGAATATTCTGTACTCTTCCCTTGATTTTCAGAAACTTGTTTTTGAATGAATTCGTTATAACGTTTTTTTATTTCGTAACATCGGAATTCGAATTTTTTTTTGTGTGTAAACTTAATTAAGGATTAGAAAAGTTTTCGTTACAACGAGATTTTCGCTACAACGGTATTCGGCTGTATTATGCTGTTTAAGAATTACATTGAGCAACAGGGAAAAATTATTTCAATACTGTGAAAATTATGAAACTAATTCATAGTCAAACACATTGACTGGGCGCAGGGAATCCCGTAATATAAGTTTAATTGTATAGAGAGATAGACAGATACAACCGTACAGTATGGCCGCGTAAACAAGACTGATAGTTGCCACTCATATCAAAAGTAAATTGTACAAGATAAACACAAAACAGAAGAGTTGCCATTCTGTAAACCAGCAGAATATAAAACTTCAACACTCCCACCAATTCTATGGTTTACAGGTAATATATATATATAGAACAAACATTGTAAAAAAAAATATATATATAATCATGAAATTTTCACATTGAGCATATTTCGCAATTTTTCAAACCTCTCTTTTGGAAGGCGTTTGGTGAAAATATCGGCTATTTGGTCAACTGATTTAGCATATTTCACACAGATGGATTTATCCTCAAATTTTTCTCTTATGAAATGGTGCCTAACATCTATGTGTTTGGTTCGCTTATGGAATACCGGGTTTTTGATGAGTTTTATGGCACTTTGGTTATCAATGCACAAGGGTACTCCATCGGCACTAATAATTTCACCAAAATCCTTGAGAAGTTGAGTTAACCACAGAGTTTCTTTCACAGCTGCCGAAGCATAGATGTATTCCGCTTCTGTGGTTGATGTAGACACAACTGATTGTTTTTGGGTAGCCCATGTCACAGCTCCATCGCTAATCTTGAACACATATCCTGATGTCGAGTGTCCACATCATTCGCAAAGTCAGCGTCAGAATAACCAACCAAGGTTGATTCATCACAGCTCTGTTGTGTATACTCGATTCCGTACGATGATGTACCTTTCAGGTATCTAAAGATTCTTTTGACGGCATTCCAATGACAAAGTCCAGGATTTTCTTGGTACCTGCTCACGATATTAACAGCAAACATTGTGTCGGGACGAGTAGTGACAGCTAGAAACATTAATGTTCCGACTGCTTCACGGTAAGGTACTGAACCTTTTTCAACTGGTGTCGAGTCCGCAGATATTATAGCATTGGGATCCGCAGGAACACTGACAGAATTTGCATTCTCAAGAGAGAATCGTTTCAGCATTCTATGAATATAACTTTTCGAATGGATGAAGATGGAATTTTTCTTCTCAATGAACTCTATACCAACGAAAAGTCCCTTTTCACACACCACAGCTTCAAAAGTGTTCTTCAGATTATTGATGATTTCGATGAGGATGTCTTCATTTTCACAAAATAGTAAACCGTCATCTACGTAAAGGGCTAGTAACACAGTCTTTAATTTGAATGTCCCAAAATAAACTGAAGAATCTGCAACTGATTGTACGAAACCATAACTTTTTAGAAAGTCTGAGAATTTCTTGTTCCAACATCTTGAAGCTTGTTTCAGACCGTACAAAGATTTCTTTAGTTTGCACACCTTGTTGTCATCGCTTGTTAATCCCGGAGGTGACTCAAGATATATTTCTTCCTTTATTTCACCATGGAGAAAAGCGGTCTTTATGTCAAATTGCATTATCTTGAGATTGCGTTGGACAGCAATAGCAAACAGAACCCTTATCGTGTCGTATCTTGAAGTTGGTGAATAGATTTCTGAGTAATCAATTCCTTCAATCTGCGAAAAGCCTTTTGCACACAGCCTTGCTTTAAACTTCTTAATTTTTCCGTCTGGGAAATATTTAATTTTGAATACCCATTTTGAACCTACAGTCCTTTTGCCATCTGGTAGATTGACAAAGTCAAAAACTTCATTCTTCTCAAGAGCATCGATTTCTTCTTTAATCGCTTTCTTCCATTCCTGTGACTGAGGAGAACACATCGCCTCTTCATATGAAACAGGTGTTTCGATTTCCGTCACATTCGCTTCGAAGTAAGAAGGAGACTTTATTGCAGATCGATCTCGAAGATTGTACCTATGGGTTTTTCTTCCAGGATCAGGATTCTTAGATTCGCGATCAGACATATCATCTTGCATATCTTCATCACAGTTCGGGCTTATATCATTGTTTTCATCCGGAATGACATGTACCTTGGATGTTGAGGGAAGCATCTTCACATCATGGACTTCATTGAACTTGACATTTCTCGACACTTTCATAGTTCTTTTATTCGGATCGAATAATCGATAGTTGTTCGAGTCTCTATCATATCCCACGAAAATCATCTTCTTACTTTTGGGTTCCAGTTTTTTTTCTTTGAGAGTCCGGAACGTGCATGAACGCTTCGCTTCCAAAAATCTTGAGATGATTTAGGCAATTTTTCTTTCCAGTCCAAAGTTCATATGGGGTAGAATTTGGAGCTTGACTTGTTGGTGTTCTGTTCAGAATATATACCGCAGTATTCACTGCTTCTGCCCACAAGTACTTAGGTAGCTGTTTTGCGTACAGCATTGATCTGGCACTTTCAACAATTGTTCTCATGTCTCTTTCTGCACGACCGTTTTGTTCGGGTGAGTATGGTGCCGTTGTTTCCATCAAGATGCCTTTACGAGCAAGGAAATTGTTGAACTCGTTATTGATAAATTCAGTTCCATTGTCAGTTCTAACTGCTTTGACAACATGTTGAAATTTGTTTTCACAGAGATGAACAAATTTTCTGAACTGTTCAAACGCATCACTTTTGTGTTTTATGAAAGCAACTGAACGATAGCCTGTGAAATCATCCTTAAAAAGAATGAAATAATTTGATCCTCCCACCGATTGAACAGACATCGGTCCACAAAGATCACAATGAATTAGTTCACCTGGGATAGTCGATTTATGTTCCCTTCTTGTGAAAGATAGCTTATGTTGCTTTCCATACTGACAAGCCTCACAAAAGAATTTTTCGGCATCAGAAAAATTAATGTTTTTTTCAAAATATTTCGTTCACATAGCTCTTTAAGAGCCTTCATATTTATGTGACCAGTTCTTTCATGCCATAATTGCAAGTCGTTGTTACTTGTAATATTTACCTCATCACTAAATATGACTTTGAAAAGCATTTTATACAAATTATTTGCAGTACGAATACCTTCAGCAATTAATCTATTGTCATTATAAATTTTCACATAGTGATTTTTTAATTATCTTCATGTTCCTGGCAGCCAGTACACCTTCCGACAGTAAATTTCTTTTTAGACCAGGGACATATAATACTTCATGGATCTCCCCATTATTCCATGTACCATTCACGAATTTCTTAATCAAAACCTTACCTTTACCAAGAACGGGTAATTCAGTGTTGTTACCGAGCTTAATTTGACCATCTGCCTCCTGATAATCACTAAGACACTTTTTAATACACGTCATGTGAGCAGATGCGCCACTGTCAAGAATCCATTCATTTTCACCCGATTGAAGAGCACTGGAGACACTTTCAGCACTGAGCAAATCATGACTCACATCGGTAAAATTGGACGCACCATCATTTTCGGACGAACGACGATTGAAGTCGTGCTTTCGTTGTTTACATTCGGAGGCATAGTGCCCTTTCCTTCGGCAAGAATAACAGATCACTTTCGACTTGTCGAGACGCTTTTTGGATTTTTCATGACTCTGAAAATTTTTGTTTTTCGACGAATAGTACTTCTTCGGCTTAGAAACTGAGACACACGCAGTTTCACTCTGTTCGTTGCGCGAAATCGAAAGCTCTTCATCGATGAGACGTGCCGTTAAATTGGAGACCGTTTGCTTACTTGAATCCATAGACAACCAGGCTTGACGAAAGTTCCTGTATTTTGTCGGCAAAGTACTTAGAATTTTCGTTGTGATTGTAACATCACTCACCTCTTCACCGGCGTCCTTGATTTGACGAGCGAGGTTTTCAACTTTCGCTATATACTCCACAGCTGACTCGCTGCTTTCCATTTTCAGCTGATGAAATCTGTCCAGCAATAACATTTTGTTGAAGGCGGACTTTTGCTGATAAATCGAGTCTAGTTTGTCAATCATTTCTTTCGAGGAACGACAGTTCTGCACCAAGGATATCTGGGTCATCTTCATCGCCGAGGTGATAACAAACATTGCTGTTGCGTCAGCTTTCTCCCATCGTGCGAGGGCAGGACCTGCATCCGGTTTAGCATTCTCGCCTACAACCACGTCGTAGACTCCTTTAGCTTTCAACGCACAGTTCACCAAGAACTTCCATTGGGAATAATTCGAGCCGTCGAATTTGATGATTGACGAAATCTCAACTGCAGCCATCGTGGTAGTCGAAACGTAAACTAACGGATTCGGAAACTAGAACTTGTTCACAAAGAACATAAATCCCTCAAAACTTACAATTAACTTGTCAACAGGGGCTGGGGACATAACCTGTGAAAATTATGAAACTAATTCATAGTCAAACACATTGACTGGGCGCAGGGAATCCCGTAATATAAGTTTAATTGTATAGAGAGATAGACAGATACAACCGTACAGTATGGCCGCGTAAACAAGACTGATAGTTGCCACTCATATCAAAAGTAAATTGTACAAGATAAACACAAAACAGAAGAGTTGCCATTCTGTAAACCAGCAGAATATAAAACTTCAACAAATACATTTTTTATACCGTTAAGAGAGAATATGTATTGCTTGGCACATTTTTCAAGGAATTGTAAATGAGTATTGTGAGTGATTTCTGGTGGTAGTTTTTGAAGCTATGTGAAAAATTTGCTATATCTTCACGAATGCTAATTTTGGCAGCTATGTGAACATCTGTTCGAGCTTCAGACGTGCTCATTTTTGCAACAGCGTCAAACTCGAGCTTCATAGATGCATGCTTAATTCTGCAGCCATGTAAGACATCTGCTAGAGTTTCCCCACGTACCGATTTTTGAGGCCATCTGCTCGAACTTCATTTCAGGTATCCAACCACCGTTTAGATTCTTATTCTCTCCGTAATAAATACGACCTCGAGATTACAAGGATGCGTTTGTCGGAGGAGCTCTTATGGAAACAAACAAGCTTCTGTGCTTCCTTACCTCAAGCTTTGACGATATTTCTAATTAAAGATAAAGATTAAAGGTTCAAATTAAAAATACTTCGAGAAAAAATCTCTTTATCTCTTAATCAATTCATTCTGAAAATTTGATATAGATTTCTCATGAATAGTGAGCTTTAGACAGCTCGAAAAAAACGGAGGTTTGATTATAGAGCAATTCGTGGGTAGAAATTGTGATTTCTGTGTTTCCTTAGCTCTAATAATCTTGAAAATTGTGATTATTCCTCCCCCTCAAACTTTGTTTTTGTGGTGATCGATATTTGTGAATGGATCATTTACCTTGGCTGATTATGTGACTGAAAAAATGAAAATGACAAAAAAAAGAGAACTTTTCACACTGATAATGCTTTAAAAACTGTAAATACCGTTTAGAATATATATAAGTCACGTATCTAGACGTTAAACAGAAAATAAAATTATTATTTTAAGAAATAATGATGCTTCTTCATCCATCTGTGCTCCCATATACACATCATATTCCTGTTCTTTTTTTCCTTCCAAAAAAAAATGTCACGATATTTTCGATGTTTTCACATTTAT
Organism: Pholcus phalangioides; assembly: GCF_987345545.1. Lineage (NCBI taxonomy): Eukaryota > Metazoa > Arthropoda > Arachnida > Araneae > Pholcidae > Pholcus > Pholcus phalangioides. The sequence continues at coordinate 9,719,112 of NW_028301606.1, forward strand.
CTACATGTTTCAAGTCAAGAATTCTTTATCGAAGGTCCTCTTATGGGTAAACACTCATGCTTTCCTTGAGTTTTTTGAGATGAGCGTAGAGAATGTGATTGAAATGTTCCCTTTGACGAAATATTGGATATTGCATGACACATATTTTAAATTTTTTCCACAAGCTCAAGTTGTCTGACTTTTTTTGGGAAGTTCTTTGTGCTCCACATTCTTTACTGTAATTACAACACATGTGACACATTGAATCGTCCACGCTCATCTCGGAAAAAATCAAAGAAATCATGGGAGCTTACTCAAAAGAGCACCTCCACCAAAGAATTCTCGACTTGGAGCATGAATATAAGAATCATTACATTTATTTATCTATTATTTGCGCATCTCAACAGGCTGGACTGAGCCCAATTACGGAGATGGAAAACCACCACGAACATAAAAATACAAAAATACAATAATGTAGTACAAATATAAAACAGAAGTAAAATAATAATAATAATGCGTAAAATTTACATGTTAAAAATTAAATCATCAAACAAAATCATAATACAAAAATATAAGTTTCTGGCAAATCTCGAAGTTGGCCACTTCGCGAACCTGCCAGCCCAGTTGCTGTGAACAATGTCCTAAATTCGGGCATTCCCATGGCTTTGGCCGGCCCCTTTAATTCTATACATCCTTATACATCCCTATATATAGGTCATTAAAGTATCGATATTCAGATTCCTCTGATCATTAGTGTTTCCATAGCTAGCCATAATAATTTTGGTTAGCTATGGATAATTATAAATGACCATAACTATCACAAAAGAATGCACCAACATGACAATGACTCCGAATCATCCTAGGAGCAGGTTTTCTATGGTGCGTGCAGCGTGAAAACGCTGATTGGTCAAAAAAACTGAATTTCATGTCATTACACCTGGCGATAGGCAACTCTGGCAGTAACATATATATATGTTTGTATATGTATGTATGTACGTATGTAATGGAAACAATGTAAACACATCGAAAATATCATGGCAATTATTTTTGATAGCAAAAAGGGGAATATAAAGTGCGTATGGGAATCTCTCGGAAAAAGTCCACAATTTTTCAAGTTCAAAATTTTAATTTAATTGAAATTTTATTTTCTGTTAAATGTTTAGGTACGTGAGATATTCTAGAAGTTATTTACAATGTTATTAAAGTTTTTGACAATACGAAAAGTTATTTTTCTGTCATTTCCAATGTTCCAGTCACTCAATCAGTCAATGGTAAGTGACCAATTCATAAATATCGATCCCTTCTTTACAAAAACAAAATTTATAGGCAAAAAATGTTGTATCCAGTCTGCTTTGGTCGCAAACCATTGGGAAGTGCGGTGCGCTAACCAAGAACAAAAATCGTGTTACATAGTGTATAATATGGTTTATTTCCTTATATAATATTTATTTGAGATTTGCTGTGAGTGAACGGGAATCCAAAATTCTTTTGAAATATCTCAAGAGGGTGTTGAAAAAACAATAATGTAGATGTCTTGAAGGTCCCTCGGGGGTATAAAAGCTTCATAAAATAACTTTCGGATTCTTGTGTCTGGTTGCAAATGAATGTGTGCTGAGATACGTGTTGCGTAAGAGTAACTTTCTGTCGAATACTGATACCAGTTTATCATTCCAAAAGGGAATACATTCCTACGATATGGAAATGAAAGATGCTTCCCGAGAGACGGTGAACATCATGCGTTGTTTTGCGCTTGACAATGCGTCATTTTTGTGAGAATCTCATCCAACCAGCAAATACCAGCGAAGATTCATCCGGTGGAAAATTCCTGGAAATTTTCCCGTAAGCTTGAGGAAATGTTATGTGTACAATGAAATCCCCCCCCCCGGAGTATATGCGCTATTTTTAGAACACTCCGGAAAAAGGAGTATAAAACCTCCGAAGTGCCTTCCTCTGGAATATAAAATAGCTCTAGTTTTTTTCCTTTCTTTTTTTTTTGTGGACCAATAGATTATTTTTCCTATCCGGTTTACAGGACTCCGGATCTAACTTTTCTTTTTCCTTTCCTAGTTCCGTGATGGAGCTTTATTTTACAGCTCCAAGAACAGTTGCGCACACACACACACACACATGCACACACGTATACCAGGCGATTCCATAATTCCCCTTGCCTTATTTTACTGGTGAACCGCTGATCTTAGAGGCACTTCCAATTAGAAAAAGTATCCGAATAACGTGTAGTATTCAGATACGTCATTCATGTTGAAAGTGATTGTACAATTATCAAAATAAAATGAAAAAATTATTTTTTTATACGGACACCCTACCCTGTCCACAAAAACCCAATTTAAAAATAGTTGCCCGGCCTCCTATGAGGCCAACGAAAAAACTTCCACGTTTATAAGTGTAATATTCGCTGAAATATTTCATTTTAAAAAATCGGAGAAAAGTTGGGAAAGAACAGCAAAAACTAACGGACAACGCTTCTTTTTCCTTTATTTATGCTGTTTTCCCCGTCTTTCCTCCGATTTTTTAATCTTAATATCTCTGCGAATACTGCACGTAGAAATGTGGAATTTTCTTTGTTGGCCTCAGGAGTGGCAAGAGAGCAACCTTTTAATTGGGTTTTTGAGCACAGGATGTACGTATAAAAAGTTAATTTTCATATTTTAATAACTATACCACCCATTGAAAACGTGCTGCTTTCTCCGTATTTTCAATGAGGATGACTCGATTTTTCTTATCAAAAATCAAGAATTACGAATATTTTCATAACTTGTGAATTATTTTCTGGTAATCGTAATTATTACTAATTATACAAATACAAATACAAATACAACGCCACAACAGGCAAATTGCCCAACGAGGTGGCTGACTTAAGAACATCATCGATCCCCGAGCCATTTTTTGGAGTCCCTACCTACTACTGCTACACCCCAAATGCACCCCCCCCCCCCGCGGAACCCCCCAACGAACCCCCAACGAATCGGTACATGCGGGAATGTGCGTGTACGTGTAGTGCAACCTGACGTAAAGTTTTGTTTCTGTGTAATGCTTGTTATGTGTAGTGCTGTCCCCAGTTTTTCTAACTATGAGTGAATTGTTATGGGTGAATGATTTACCGTTGTAGGACTGTTGCTCTCTGTGGCGAGACTTTTTAACGGGGAGATCGGCTCGCATTTGCGCCTTGAAGTTGGGAACCACAGAAAACCAACTTCAGCCGACCACCACTGTGGGGTTCGAACCCGGATCCTCGCATCACGAGTCCGCACTATAACCACTCGACCACCATTACCGGCGTCGGGATATTAATTTCACATTTTTGTCGAATTGAAGGTTCATTTCGTGAATTACATTTTGATCCATTGTATAATGTGCAATTCGCTACCGTTCCAGATCTTTTTCGGTACTAAATTGACATTTTTGTCGCTCCAAGGTGATTTTCTGTACACGAGGATTAATTAAAGTGTGACCTACAGTTTATTGCCAATTCCGGATGATAAAGAGGTAGATAAGTTATGGCCGAAATCTCCGTGTATGAAGTTAGCTCTGCCATCTGTAATTAAATTGTAAATTGTAAGTGAAGTGTAATAATTCAATGTACTGCTTAGGGTGCCAACAGACTCTGTTGCTTTCTAAGATGATACTTTTTATACAATACAAATACAAATACAACGCCACGACAGGCAAATTGCCCAACGAGGTGGCTGACTTTATCACACAAATCTGAAAATCTCACAACATTCATTCACGCTTCGCAAATGGAAAACCTTAGAAAACGCATGCACAGATACACTCGTAGCAGTGGAAACTCACAATGAACCGCCGGACCATGAGTCCATAAAAATTTATAAAAATTTGTATTACAGTAGTAGTCTACAAGTATTTCAGTTATACGTCTTTCCCATTTATGCGACTTTTGGCCTCGATCGATATTAGTTCCTATGTATTTAAATGTAAAAGAATATATATATATATATATATTTCAATTGTATTCGACGCTCTCACTTCAACTCGAACTCAAATAGTTGACAAAAAACGTCATTCCATCAAATGCGCGTAAATTTCAAGAATTTTTCGTGTGGTTGAAACCGCTCTTGCATATTACATCTTAAAAGCCATAAATTTCAGGGTGGTTGTTGACATATATACAGAAATAGTTATTTAGCTGGCTGATAACTATTTTACAGTAGACACTGAAGTAATCTGTTTGTTGCTTGTTTTTGAGGATACGCAGACACGGGGGGTGAGGCTCAAAGAAACGGGTTTTATTTGTTTGAAAGAGGACCATATGTCCTTTTCAGCGTTATTCCCAGAGGGTGGGATACAGTTCATTGCAGACATTTGAGGGTACAGGTCTGCCAATGAAAATGGTGCAACAAATTTCGAATTTATATATTTTGATTATAATGTATATATATATATATATATATAAATGTATTCCCTGTCAAAATTTTTACATGCTTCGGACAACAGCTTTGTCCAGCTCAGGTTCCACATTCACAAAATAATAAATGGGCACTACGAAACGCATTACAACAGGATTCGAACATTATTTTAACGGTACAAGCTCATAATATATAGAACAGAATATAACTTATTTCCTCGTTTCCCAACCCAGTGAGGCTGTCTGATGACTTAGAAATAGCCTTTCTGAGGGGTTGTGAAGGAGAAAGACAAGTTTGTATATGTATGTGTAAAGCATGAGTGTGTGTGTTTGTGTAGAGTAAACAAAAGTCCAGTCCAACGTCATGTCCAAAGTACAAATGTAGTACGCTCTCCAAAAAAGCGCAATAAAATGAAGAAATCAAAATATTCAATATTGAAAAAATCGTTGGTAGACAAAAACCATACAACACATAGAAGATATAAAAAATATATAGAGAAGATATATAAATATAGAGATATAGAAAAATATAGAGATATAGAAAAATATAGAGATATAGATGAATATAGAAATATAGATAAATATAGAGATATAGATAAATATAAGAGAAGATATATAACTCGTACGGATACAAGAATGAGTACAATATACCAATGGAAAAGTAGATAAAGTGGAATATATAATAAGATGACTTATACAGAATAGCAAAGTTAGTTCTGCTAATTTCATTTTTCTAACCAATTTGGGATGCAGTTTTAAAATTCACTTTTTTAGCTTGTCCCCCTCCCAAGAATGATCGAAATTATTTTTATAACTGGATTCGAGATGGAATTAGCTGTATTATAATCATACTATCAAGTAAATGGTTCTTGTACCTATTCATTTTACTTTTTTGTACTATTTTCTACTTATTCTTTTACTTTATTTTGTACACTACAGGCTGTGTTACGTGTATAATCATGTGCTGCCACACAAATAAATGTGCTTTTTTTCCTACTTATTATTAGTCTGTTTTGTCCCACTCGACGTCAAACCCTTCATAAGCATTTTTGTGATTTTCACCGACTAAACGTGGTTTGCGATACCATGTTCTATGGCGATTTTTGTTCCTCTTGATTCCTGGATATCACCCTTTTGAGTTTGTCGCCACTTCAAGGCAACATCCTGTATACATAATGCATTCCATCATACACCAATTGGTTAGAGAGAAATAACCAGAGAAATGTATACGAGGAGCATGTGATAGTAGTAAATTTCTTGTCTGTATTCCCTCACCCGCTATATTTGGTATTGATATTTTATGTATTTCATGATGTTTTCATTTTTCCCCGTAAATTATTTGAGCACAGGTACTGTATATAAATAGTATGGAAAAACCCACTTCTAAGTTGCGCATACAACGCATAAATATTTACAGCATTGTAAGCGTGTATATACGTGTGTTGTAATTCCGTGTTTTCTATAACGAGCACCATTAAAGCCTCCAAGAATTTTCATACTATTTCCACGGTAATATGAACGTGCACATGTTTTATTGTGTCGGTGTTTACTTCCCCCACGAATTTCGCGAGATATTTTTTCTTATTATAAGAAAACATTTCGTGACTATTCTGCATTTTCCGCCCATTTTTTATCTCTCTCCGGGCCTTTGAATCACGGATGCACATGCAATGCTGTAATAACACGAATTCAGTAGAAAGCATTGAAACTTATTTTCGGGAACATTTCCGCTGTAAAATGGGAAGTAAAAATGCATTTCGCAAGAGAACTTCTCGTAATAACGTGCTCGGATGCATATGTACACGTATAGAATATATATATATTTCCCTTTATAGAATCACAATATTAATGAATTTAATAATATTTTAGTTCATTGTATTATTTAAAACCAATCGTTCTTCATACTGATTGGGGACCCAAGTTTAAAATAATTTGTATCATTACTGGCATAGTTAGTATAAGGTTTTTGTGATTTCATCACGCTGTTATCACATTCTGACACTGACAATATTAAATATTGTAGAATTAACGAAATTCCTGATTCGTCTTCATCAAATGAATTGACTTTTAAAAACTGTTTTTACATTGTGTTTCGAAAGTTTTATTCTTTGTGATCGGATTTTCATGATCTAAACATGAAACATCGTTGCTGACATGTTAGGAAAAATCTAAATCTCGAGTTTTTTTAACCGCTCAACAACGACGTGTCATCTATAGGTCATAAAAATCCGAGCCCTACCTTTGTATTCAGTTGAATACCGAGTGGAATAGTAGAATTTAATTTCTTATCACTGAAACCAATCAAAAAGTAAGTTTTTTTACCCATAAAAACTAGACATAGAATCAATTATGAATGGTTATAATAATAACATTGAGTGCTCCCTCGTGTTACGAATTTAATTTGCCCCTGGTAGTCACACGTGTAAAGAAAATCTCATCTTTTCCATTTAAAATGGTACAGAACGCTTTAACTCGCGATGTTGATACTCGTATAAAGAAAAATTAATGTTTGAATCACCTTTTCACTTTATTAATTTGCTTTCCTACATAAATTCAAGATGAGGGGCGAAAAAATCAGCCAGTGGGACAAGAGACCCGCACCGTTGACGCGTTGCAAATTTATAATAATCTAAGGGGCTTTAAGCCCTCCCCTTCCTTTTCTCTTCACAACATATCTTGTTTATTTCGTCCCAGTTCATCAGAGTGCTATGTAAAGTGACATGTCAAAGCACCAGCTTACTGACTGACGACGAATTTTACAATAATAAAGGGGGAGGGGAAGAAGCAAATGTGATTAGTCAAGTACCCCCAGAAAATTTCTCCATGGGGGTCCCCAGACAGGAGCCCCGTTCGAACAGGAAATATTTTAACTTGTATTCATTTTACCAACAAATAAATTCCAGAGCCCCCAATCAAGAATTGTCAGGACCCAATTCGTGGAATTTTAGCAGAGCCCAGACTCGATTTATCTCGGGCTTCCACTGTTGCAAATTTTACAGTGTGAAACAACAAAAAAATAACGTGATTCTTCCAGGGCCCTTAAATGAAACCTGCAACTTCACCGACGTGGAATCTTGTCGGACATTTTCCTCTGTGAGGGCCACGAAAATGTTTCATTTATATGCATTATAACAACGAATAAAATCCAGGGCCCCCAGCCAATTACCCGGGACCCAATACGCAGATTTTTAGTGGGGCCCCAAACTTGATTTATCTAGGGCTTCCTCTGTTGCACATTTTACAATGTTAAACAACAAAAGTCATTGAGATTCATCCAAGTCCCCTCCCCCCCGAAATGAAACCTGTCCACGTTTCCATGGGGGGGGGGCCCTACCTGGAGACTTGTCCGACATCCCTCTGTGAGGGGCCTTAATTTATTTGTATTCATTTTAACAACGAATAAAAACAAGGGTCGCCCAATCAAGGAACCGAGACGCAATTCACAGATTTTTATGGAGCCCCAGACTGGATATATCTTGAATATATCTGAATATATACCTTGGGCTTCCGCTATTGCAAATTTTTCAATGTTAAAGCAGCAAGAAAACAATGAGATCAGTCAAAGGCCCTTGGAAATGAAACCTTTTAACTTCCCCATGAAGGTATATGTGCAATGTCACGCCCTGGGTACCCCTGCCCTGTGTGTTGCGAGCACTGGTGATATATGTATATTATACACATACATACCTCTCGGCATGCCCCCCCCCCCCTCCCCAAGGGCAGGGCTGACAGGGGCCGGAACGATTCTTATGAGATTTCTCATAACTTTTGAGATTTCTCACCCTATAAATTAACCATATAGGGGCGAGTGAAAAGACTTGTTTGGGGGGTCCGCCAACTATCCCAGCCTAGGGACCCTGCTGCAGGATGTAGGGAGCCATGCCTCTCGGTACATACACATAATTTAGTCCCGATGAGTTAAACGGTTCCCGATATATTCAAGAGTTAAATGAAAACTTCACCTAAAATCGTTACCGATTTCCGTTGCATAGAAACAGGCCCTTTTCGAGTTTGTGATTTTATATATTATAGAAATAGATAATAAGGAACGAGTTGCAAAACAAAATAAAAAAAAATTCCTGCGCATTAACACATAGACTGCAGGATTAGTAGGGGAAAATGCTTCTCTAAAAACGGCAGCGAAAAAAATCTTTTTTTCGGTTGTCTTTTGTGAAAGGTAGATGGCACTCAAACTTATCCGTTGCAAATTTAACGAAGATAATTCGACACGGCCTTTGACACGGATCTCATCGTTTTCTTGCTGCTTTAACGTTGAAAAAATTGCCATAGCGGAAGCCCAAGATATATCCTGTCTGGGGATATAGCCCAAGATATATCCTCCATAAAAATCTGCGAACGGAATCAAAAAATAATTTCTTCATCAATTAATGCTTTTATGCGCACCTTCATGAAACGGAAACCTGTCTAAAACAGAGTATTACTCAAGTCTCTTGACGTTCCCTTTAGTGCAGGTTTCACTGAATAAAAAAAAAAAAGGTGCGACACAAACAGAAGATCTGTGATTGAACCCAGAATCACTGATAAAATAGTAATTCGAGGCAGTTAGGAACACTACCATCACTCAACAACGTACACGTACAAGCAAATCTGTTAGAGAAATAATCAAAAATAATAATCTAATATGTGCACATGCCATCTGTACGTCATTTTTGGAACTTCGTGTTAAATAACAAAAAGAATCGGATCTTCACGGGATAATTGAGTAAGCTACTACACGCTGATCATCACACGACGATGGAGGCATCCTGAGGGTTACCTCAGGGCAGCATACAGCTGCTCCCCGACATACGAACGTTCGATTTACAAATTGATCGTGGATTGTTGGTGCCCTTAGCGATGTTTGAGAAAAAAAATATTTTTTTACCAGATTCCTGCCTCTCTTCTTCCTGTTTCTGATCCTAAATTAATAATTGGCACCAAAATTGGCGCACAGTTTCCGGAATGGATCCTGTACCCAGAATACTTGTATATCTAGTGGAAATGTTCCAATAACAAAATCAATCATATAATATTAGTATTTGCCTTCAATTTCCCCCCATTATAACAACATATCCATCATGACATCATCTTTCTTCATTTATGTGCGTGAATGCACTAATTGGGTAATCGATGGGTTCAAGGACTAATGGACGAGAAGAAACATAAGGAACCCCATCTGTATGTTCAGTAACTACATGGAATGCATACGGACGCTCCCTCGCAGTAACTAGATATTCGGTTGATGGCGGACCAAGTCCCCATTACGCTGATTATTCCCAAACGTATTCGAGTTATTAGTACCCACACAAGATATTTTCTTTCTTGAAATTCATGGAAATCATGTTATTATCGAATCTAGATATTTCATTCAACTTGCTATCTATAGATTCAAACGAGACTTCTTGCCAGTAATTACTAAGAAAACATGCCTAAATTGTGATTATATTTTAATTTTACTGAACCGTACATGCGTCTTGCAACCATTCCTCTGGGGAATTTTTAATGAATCGGTGCATGCAAAAACTTTTTGTGCGAATGTATACAAGGTGTCCTGTAAGTCCTAATTCGATCTTTATCTCATCAACCGTTCTCCGTAGAGTTATGGTTTGAGTTTTAAAAATGCTCTAAATGTGTTCAAGAGTCACTCGTTATCACTTTTACAATCGTTCGTCTTCTAACTTCTGATTAAAAAGTTGTTGTCATGTCTCTCCTGATGCTAACAAAAAAAATTTCATGTTTCTAAGAACAATATTCACTGAGATATTCGAATTCAAAATCGACGAAAATTTGTGAAGGAGCAGCATAGAAAAATGAAGGAAAGAAGTCTGTTAGTTTACGCTGTTCTTCGCCAACTTTCTTGGGCAAAAGTTTCGTTTTGATCAAGGGGGGAAAAAGATTCTTTTTTTCTTTATATTATTATTTATCATTCGGGATGTCAGATTGAGATAAGCCATAATTAGCTACTTCTAACCTTCTTTCAAGCTTGTTTGATCATTGCAATAGGTTATGTTTGTTTTCCGTATTGCGTACCATTTCTATACCCTTGATGAGTCAAAATACAATGTAACTGCACTACAGGACTAAAAGGCCTTCTCAATGACCACTCGAGGGGTCGCACCTGAATTAGCTTCAACCCTTTAGACTTTGAAACATGTGTACGGGAGCACTGTCCTGTTTGTGACGAAAACTGTCTAAAAGTTATGAGAGGTGCCTCAGAAAATAGAAATTCTTCTGAAACCGTCTTGATCTGCGTATATTACCGAAATATGACTCCCTCATTGAGAGGTCAGTGATATTTAAAATCTACAAGTCCGTCCAAATTGCTTCTCATCAAAGAAAACATCCTCATTTCACTTCTCACCGCAAGATACAAGCTACAGGATCAATTCAAATCGTTTTTGTCTGTGCTGTTTCGTAGTGGGAGGTTGTGTTTCGGTTTTAGCATACCAGACATTTGATTATTTTTTATTGCATTATTCAGAGACAGGCAGACAGACAGACGGGCAGACATTACCGCTGACCGCCCATAGAGACCATTTTTTGGGATGATCTTTTTCTCAAAAGAATGGACGGTCTCGGAGAATCTGATGATGTCAGACTCGTCATGATATACTTAAATCCGGGAAAAAAGTCTTACATTAGGCATAGTGTGACGTGTGCGAGACAAGTTATATTCCTCTTGAATTGCATCAGAGAATTTCTTTTTCACGTAAAATCTGTGAATAATTTTAATAAAGAGAAAAAAAAGCCTTCTTGTGCAAGCTTTCTATCCATGATTCTTGGGCCCATTTACGAAACTTTAAGACCAACAATCTTCAATCTTCTCGAAATTTTATGACTACGCATCGCAGTTTCTCTAAGAATTTTTCATTTTTAATGTGTCCAATAAATATATTGTCTTTGACCATCTTGACACTCTCAGAAAAAAAAAATCGATTCCATATCTCATGACTGATCGAAACAGTCTCGGCTCTTACGCCAACATGAGAAAACATTTTGGCAATCCTAAATATGAAAAGCGATAGATTTCCGAAAATCTGCCTGAAAACAAAAACCTATACAACAATCTTCTAAATGACTACGATACCGAATTCAATTGGCTGGCAACAGTTTGGGACATTTTTGACGAGAGTGGAGATATAGATTATCTGAAATTTAATCTCGATCCTGCCGTGATTAAACATTACACACCTAATCCCCTAGAATGGTTGATTTTGCAGGTTGAACGAAAAGATCTTCAGTTTTTACAAACTTGCTATGTCGCAGTGTACTATATAGATTATTAAAAAAACAATTTCATATGTACGGGGAAGAATACCTAATAATAAACTCTGATATATATCTCAAGCGCGTATTAATACGACTTCGTTTTGGTTTGCCAACTATTAGACAGAGAAACAAATATTTACTAGTTGAGCAGTTCTTGTAACCTGCGTTAAAAGTGAAACTTGGGAGTACGTATTATTCGGATGTCCAACTTATAGAACTTTTCGGGATAACTATTTGCTCAGAAATGGCATTTCTCCAATTATAACCAAGTACTAAGTGCGAATAACTCCAAAATCAAACATATTTATTTTTTTTCTTAACTGCTGTTTGAGACATCGTCCTCTCTATGCCTATCCATCTGAAAATTAAAGCCATTTTATATCAAAGTCCTGAATAATCCAGTCTTGTGCAAATGTGGTTTTATTTTTTTTATTATTACTATTTTTTTCTGCATAATTATTCGTTGTGTTTCCGCTTAAGTATATAAAAACCTGTATGTATTGCTTTCGTTTGTTTTGTCGTTTTTCCCCACAATGGTGCCCCACAAATTTTTTTTTTTCGATTTTGTTCGCTGAAATGAAATTGTATACCTGCACCTTTTTAAAGTTGGCCGCGCCAAACTAACTACAATTCTGATTCTGACTGAACAAAACAGTCTTAGTTCTTACGCCAACATGAAAAAATGGCAAATTTCTCTCCCCGACGTCAAAAAACACGGCGCGGCCTTATACTTTTTTCCCAGGTTTTGACCTATGCTATAATTTTAATAATTATTTTCTAAGGCAATGCAGCATACATCAAAGTTATTTTCACTGGGAAATGTTTCCCTTCTCCTGTAATTATCGCTCTTAAATTTTCATGTATTTACATCCACAAGTTTAAAAGTTGTGAACGTTATTCTGTTTTTAACATGTTTTCAACCACATTATATTCTTTGAAAACGGATAATTTTCAAATGAGGTTGGGGAATGGTGGATGCCACCAATGCAAATAAGATATCCAACTACTGCTTCAAATACGCTGGTTCGTAATTCGAAAAATGCCGTAAGTCAGGGAGCAGCTGTATTCAAATATGAACAAAAAAAAAAAAAAAAAACAATTTCAACATCCCTTATCCAGTATTAATCGAAATTACAGGGAATAATAATTATGGGTGATGTTTTTTGAATGTTTCTTCAAGAGCATCGATCAAAACAAATCTTAATAATTGTGAGCATAAATTGGAAAGAAAAAAAAACTAATTTAATCGAGAAAAAAATTTTCAAATTTTAAGCGATATTTTGATAATTATCAATGATAATAGAAGAAGAGGAAAAATAACGGCGTAATATAAATAAGTTTCGACGAGTCGAGCAAAACAAGCATTAATCATACTTGGCACTAAAAATATTTTTTCTATGAATTTTTTTTACCGAAAAATGAACTTATCGATAGAGAGAGAGAGAAAAAGTTAAAACATTCCACAAATTTATATTTGAATTTTACGCCCCTTTTATTCGAAAATATTTAAAAAAAATTTGTCATATGTCTAGATGACAAATTGTCAAGTCAAATAATGATGAATGGTGGCATATGGAGAACAGATTTCTTTCTCTCTTTTTATTATTATTATGAATATGAGTCAGTCAAAGTGATGATGGTGTGGAAATAATCCATGGGAATACAAATGACGTAAAGAGGAAAAGAATGTTGCATTGCCGGTTGCTGCAGACTCCAGTTTGGGGTATTTGGGGTCTAATTTTTCTGCTGGTTTCGTTGATATTGCGCGATCGCTTAGAAAAGAGTGATCAAGATGATGAATTGGTATTTAATGCTTTTTTTTTTCTTTGTCAGTTGTTTTCGGATAGGAATGAGTTTTCGCCCTCGCTTTATTCAATAAAAAGTTGTGTGTCCTCCTAGTAGAATGGGCATTGGGCCCCCCTGCAAGAAGTCACTATTGTAATACAGTGATACCTCGGCTTTTCGGCTCGAATGTTTCGGTTAAGGAAGGTTTCTTTCGTGATTCTTCTGTCTCTGGCTAACAAAAATTTTCGTTGATATGTATGTGTTACGGTAAATGTGATAAATCGGTTGTGATATACCGGTTATTATGCATACTTGCCAATCGTCTTGGTAAATTTTATAAATTTATCACTTTTACCGGAAAAGATGCAGGATACCCGAGCGTCGTAGGTAAATTTGATAAATAGAGATTATTATCACTTTAACCGGAGTATATGCACAATTACCAAACGTCGTTGGTAAATTTGATAAATAGGCTACTTGAAATTTATCACTTTTTTCTGTGATCATGCAAAATATTCTAGTGTTTTTGGTGAATATACCGCTAAGCTCGAAAGCTGTTAATGTGCACATCACCTAGCTAATCTTCAGATTAACTGATTTGATACCTAGATAATCTATAGAATAACTGATTTTTGCACTTTAGCGGTAACAAATGTAATAAATGCGAGAAAATTCCAAATGAGTCTGGTATATGTTATGAATATAGCCGGTACCTGACACAAAATGATGAGAAATTTTACTGTCGTACCCGATATAATGGTACGGTTCATATATGAATTATCATGCATAGTATATAACATATAGAATGATTTATCATGTTTACCATGCCATTCTCAGCCACCTCGTTGGGCATTTGGCCTGTTGTGGCGTTATATTTGTATATATTACCAATGAAGTGACGTTTGGTTGTTATGCATAATCACTGGTAAAAGAGGTAATTTTTTAAAAATATACCTACTAATAAATTTACCAACGACGCTTGGGTACTATGCATAATCACCGGTAAAAATGATTAAAAATAGAGAAATTTATCGAACGTACCAAAATGCTTGGTATGTTGCGTAATAACCACATTTACCATAATATAATGCACATGCTAATATAAAACAGTCGCGTCGTGAGCTGAATATTAGAACCAATCATCAACAAAATTACTGTCATATTAACTCATGTGTTCACCCCTGAATTAATTTTTTCTCCAGATGTACCTTCAATTCTGAGATTTTTTTGAACTGTTTCATGTAAGGGGCCGTTCAAGTGTTACGTCAGCAAATTTTTAGTCATTTTTGACCCTCTTCCCCCTTGTCAGCAAAATTTCGTCAACAATGCCCCCTACCTGCTAACGCATATTGGTGGGATCAGAAACGTACGCGGGAGAAAGGCATAGGGGGCTCGTGCGCCTCCCCAGACGAAAAAAAAAATTTTTTAGTCCAAAAAAGTTTTTTAATAGAAATTAAAATTTCGAAATAAAATACCTTTATATGTTATTATAATGAATTTCTATTAATTTTCAATGCTATTTGAAAGGTAAGAACTCAAAATTTCTCTTCATTGCGACCCACCATTTAAGCCATATATGGTGAACCCTTGACCCGCGGACCAAATGTGACCCTGAAGGTTATCTGATGCGACTTGCCCCCCTCAAACCTAATTTTGTAAAAATGAACTGACCGGCACATTTACAAATCGCTTAAATGACTCGCGGCACAATTCCAGAGCATTTTAGTGGCCCGTGGCATATTTTCAGATCACAGAAGTAGGGCTCAAAGATCATTTTCACATTCAAATATCACTTAAGTAACCCGCGACACAGTTCCAGAACACTTAAACGATCCGTGGCACAATTACGGATCACTTGAGTGATGCGTGGCACAGTTCCAGAGCACTTAAGAGTCCCGGAAACATTTGCATAGCACTTAAGCAACCCGGACACATTTGCATAGCACTTAAGAAACCCGGACACATTTGCATAGCACTTAAGCAACCCGGACACATTTCCTGAGCACTTGAAGGACCCGTGAAACATTTAGAGATAACTAAAGTGGTTCTGTAGGGGACTTATCAATAGGGAGAATGTTAGTTCAGTTGCCCAATAGCAGGAAAGGTTTTTTCCCCGTTTAAAGGGTAGTTGATAACGTAAGCACCATCCAAACCCCCCCCCCCCCTGTCATCAGAAGTTAACAAATCGGAACTGCCGCTGTGGGGGTCGAGTGGTCATAGTGACGAACTCGCATCGCAAGGATCCTGGTTCGAACCCCACCGTCACCACAGCGGTGGTCGGCTGAAGTTGATTTCCTGTGGTTCCCAACTTTGAGGCCCGCAAATGCGAGCCGATCTCTCCATTAAAAACGTCTCGCCGCAGAGAGCAACATGCCTACAACGATAAATCATTCGATCATTGCACTTCACTCATAGTTAGAAAAACTGTTGGCAGATGGCAGCACTGCACATAACAAGCATTACACAGAAACAAACTTCACGCCAGGTTTCACTACACGCACATTCCAACATGTACTAATTCCTTTAGAGGTTCCGCAGAGGAGTATGGACGAGTGCTTGCCGGGTTTAGTAGTAGTAACAAATCGGGAACACCCCCCCCCCCCGACCATCTATACTCACGTAATACTTGAATGACCCCTAAACTGAAAGATTCAGCAAATAGAAAATGAATTGCAATAAGAAAAGGAGCAAGATTGTTTTCAGTGCAAGACTCTGAGCGTTAAACTGAACAGTCTGGACAAATTGTAGGAGCTTTTGTCGACGCAGAAAGGAGGCGATTAAATCACGAATGGACGGGGACTACGATCCTTCCAACTTGGTTGTGACAATGGTATGGTAAACTTTGAGCTGGTGTTGGTTGTGTACATTAGTGTAAAATAAAACGATCTTCAGTATCTCTCTCATGGTCCTGGGGATTTGCAGTTTTGAAGCTGTTCATTTTAGCCTTCAGTCAGTTTTCGTCTTTTTTTTATTTATTGTGCTATATACTTACTTGGTGTTTTAAAAACCTATCTTCAAGTTTTTCAAGCGTCGTTTCTGGAACGAATTAAACGATTCTGTATAGAAATCTATGTGAAATCGCGTTCCGCCTGACGAATGCCCCGGATTGCCAATTTTTCGAATCCCGTTATAACGAACTCCCTGAGACCAAAGGAATCACTTCGTTGTAACGAAATTTCGTTTTAAGTAATTCCAGGTTTTTGCATTGTTCCTATGCAAACTTATCTGGGGAATAAGAAATGTGTTCAAGAAAACGAAATTTTCGCTATAACGGTATTCATTAAAATGAGATTCGACTGCAGTACCCCGATCAACATCACAAAAACTGTCACTTGAGCTCGATAAACTCCTATCCATATTGAAATCTTTTCTTTTTTTAGATGCACATCCATTTCTCTTTCTAAAATTTTTTTGAATCATTTCATGTGGAATGAAAGATTTGAATTATGGAAAATGCACTGAAAAAAATTGAATTTCAGTGCATTATTTCAAAATTCACTGAAAATAAGCCTGTTTTCAGAGAATGGGACAGTGGAAGACCATTCGTATCAAACTGAACAGTTAGGGTATTTTATCAGGCAAAGCATGTGACACAGCAGATTACATGTATCAGACGCAGAAATAAACTGATTTTGTCAGAATATTTCAAAAGAAAGCTAGAAAATCAGCTCTTATTTTCATGTTCTTCACGTTCTCAAACCACTATTTTTTTTTAGTTTCTCTGGTGTTTTAAAAAACGTCTCTTTAAATTTCGGGCACTTTAATCATCGTTTTATCTGGAACGAATTAAACGATTTTCCATAAAATCCTGTATTAAATTGCATTTCGGTTAACAAACGTGATTCAGGAATGAATTATCTTAGACGAGTTGTCATTGTAATTTGATGAATATTATGGACTAATATTATTATTGTCTGACATTGTGGGGCATTGTATAGTGTTTTACCATATGTATATATTGTTTATGATTTTTGTGATTGTGTTTTTAATTGGGTTGCTGTATTTTTGAAATATATGACATCCATATTTGTTATGGGCATCTTTTTTCTCAGCCACCTCGTTGGGCATTTTGTCTGTTATGGCGTTGTATTTATAGTTATTGTGTCTCTATATGGGAGGTGTGCGCATCATTTCCCTATTCAAACTAGTGGCAAATTTGCTCAATAAGCGGCTAATCTCTATGCTCCACGTTTTCACTGATTGAAAAAAACTGTATCAGTAATCTGATTTAAAAGTAAAGTGATGAGTGATTTCAAAATACATCACAAAAATAAATAATCAATTATGTTTTATTTGGTTTAAGTACCGGTTGATTTGACACTAGTTAATTTTTTTATATATAAAATGATTTGAAATAATAAGTTAATGTGTTAAGACAATAAAGCACGAATATAAGCCAATTTCTACTCCAAAAAATCTCCGCACAGAGAGAAATAGTCTGTGGAACGGTGCAAATATATAAATGTCCAATCACAACATGCCGCTCACAATCTATATACAGTAGAACTTCGGTTAATGAGCTTAGTTCGAATCAAACTCCCCCCATAGGAAATAATGGAAACACTGATAATTCGTTCCACAATTATTCATTCACATAAAAATGACTAAAGAGAACGACATTTCATCAAAAATACAATGCAATAATAATAATAATTATTATATATATATATTGGACGAGCCAATGAATTTTCAGAGATATTGACCTTGGCCCGCGCCTATCCTGGGCTAGAAATCAGTGAAATTCCCTCTTGCGGGGGAGGGTGTCTCAACATATCATGCGTCTTCAGAAAAAGTGCAGGGTCGTCTATTTTTCTGAGGCCCCGTACTTGGATAGAAATGCCTGTATAGTATGCTATTCACATATTGGAGCACATTGAAAATTTTGACCAAATACCCTTATCGTGAGCACCCCTTTCAAACTTGAGGCTCCCGGGTCGTTCCACGTAGGAAGACAGCCCTGACAGTGTCCTACGGTCACCCGTACTTGACTGGCGAGAAGTAATAGCTTAAATATTAATTACATCCAGAAATTGTAGTACCAGAACTCATCATGTGCCCCCCCCCTCCTATGAATATGGACCCGCGGATTTATATAGTCCTGGTTCCATGCTGTGCTGGATTCATTTTGTCCCACCATAATTCACCTGAAATCTATCCTCTCTTTCTCTGAGGGCACTCTTCAGCACTGTCGTGGACCCTTCATCTGATTTTCACCTGTGCTCCCCCCCCCCCCAGAATATCCCAGAGACGCTAGAGGAGCCATATGGCACCATGTCAAGAGCCACTGCAATTTAACAAGTTAATAACATAAATCATTCATTTGAAATATGCGCTGCCATCTACCGAATAGACCTAATATAATTTTTTAATTGACATTCGTAATAGGTTTTGCAATTGATAGAGTATATTAATTATATTGCTGTATGCAATCATCCACTGGTAAAAGTTTTACATTCAGCTTAAAAATTTTATGTATATTATTGCTTTTCAAAATATAATCAATATAATGCAGTAATTTTTTCATTACTTTATAACGCAATTCAGAATCCCGTCGTCAACTTCAATCGGAAAACTACAACAGTTTTATTCAGTAGGTGACAGCAAAACTTCCATTGAAATTATTTTTCTTTGTATGTTATATAATACTGCAGGCAATCTGATGCCAGGTGGCCCGTTTGTGGCCCTGGGATACTCTAAAACGGGGAACCACAGATAGAAAGGGGGATATAAAAAAAAGACGTTCTACGAGTGGATTCGAACGCACGAACCTTAATGGTAGCCTTCACAGTGGAAGACGAGGATCTTACCACTGCGCCCGAATGGCGCAGTTTTCTTCAACTGCACCTCACAATCTCTTGATCAGGAGCAATCATCAGACATCACGAAACCGCCGAAGTATCGATGGTTTTTGGTGGAAATTGCCTTCCTGCACACTCCCTGTACGTTAGAGGTTCCATAGGAATAGCAACGTGGGGGTATCTGGTCTTTCAGGTTTCAGGTGGAAATTGCCAAATTCTTGATCCAACCTTCGTTTTTCAGGTTCAAACGAAGTCTTCAGCTGCTGAAACCAAAAAAAAAAAAAAAAGAATAATGAATCGGAAGGAGGTGTATATATACATTAGGCTCACTACCTTTTGATTCAAGAAGTTGAAGACTTGTATGGAGAAAGAAATTTCATTTGCCATCAAAATTTTGCCTATGTGAATTGCTGAAGCATCGATATAGCTTCTTAGACATAGTCAAAATCATGAAGGCAAATGAAATTTGCATCGCCATAGAAGTCTTCAACTTTTGGAATCAAAAGGTTGAGATCCTAATGAGAAGTCCTCCGATTCATTATTTTTCGGCAGCAGATCTGTGCTGGACACTTATCAATTCAATATCTTGATTTATAAAATCCATGGTCCATGCCACAGATGGATGGTCACATTACATTGTATTTGTTATACGATATCACATGCGTGCGTTTGTTCGTACTGTCCAAGCAAATGAACACGTAATTTTGCGTTTGCAGAAATGACCGTTTTCTACCCGTATTGCGAAGATTGAACTATTCTGAGTTAGTGTTGACAAAACGTCGAAATACATTAAATACTTATTCGATCAAGTTGATGTAAATTCGCCCAAAAATGTAACAATTCGTTTCAAGTCAAATGTCCTAATTTTTTTAAACAACTTTCGGGGTTGTTCTAATTTTTTGCCGCCAATATGCTCAAGAAGAAGTTTTTAGAAGATGCAAATACGAATTACAACCGTATCTTCAATTCAGGCTTTCCAGCTTGAGAATCGCTCTCGTAAATTTCTGGGGTGTTCTAATTTTTGGAAAAATAACGCGATTTTGTAGCATACATGACCGTACATTCATTATGCCGTGAAGTATATATTTTTTCTTCTGGGTCACCCAGTGGTTTTATTGACCATTTCGAGTTCAGTCTACAATCAATAAGAGAAATCATCTTGAACAATTTGCAATTTTACACTAAATTTATATCAACCCCACACCCAATGTCTAACACGTACATGATTAATAGAATAAGCTTTCAAGAGACGAGAAGTTTTTATCGTACATGTGATCGGTAGTCATCAAAAATGACTCAGAAACTCGTTCTGTTGAAATTCTATCTGTTATCGATCATAAGATAGGAAGTTATTCATAAATTGAAGCATTCTCAATATATTGTATGCGTATTCTATTTAGCAAACTACACCATATCGTATATATTCTGTTATTACACATCCTTGAAACTCGCGGGAGTGCTTTCACAAATGGCTCGAATCACGAGATGTTTAGTTCAGATTCAAATGCATTCTCTCAAGGAATCTCATTATGGCAATTAATGTCGATAGGTTTATCGTATTATCATATATCATATATCAATGCCTCCGAATTTCAAAATGTATAAATGAATGAATAGATCAAAGAAAATATTTCTTCATCATTAATGTAAAAAATCGACGGGAAATACATAATGTCATATGTTGTAAAATGTTATGTGTATGTCACAGTAAATGTGATAAATCGGTTATTACGCATAATAAACGGTTATTAATCATACTTACCAATCGTCTTGGTAAGTTTGAATAAAGTTATACCTTGTTTTACTGGTAATATGCATAGTTAGTAAATTTACCCAAGCATCGTTGGTAAATTTGATAAATGCTGAAAACATTATCAGCGTTACCGGTGATTTTGTTGGTAAATTCGGTAAAGGAAGGGTAGGTGGAAAACCGTGTTAGCAAAGCAAGCCTGCTTCGCAGAGATAGCTCAGCTCGTCATCACCGACAAAAGAGGGTTTTAAGGTGGCGAGATATGTCGTTACTGCCGAAGTATAAGACAAAGTTAGACGAGATATCTCGTCATTGCCGTTGAGAGTGTTGAATCTGTATATTTCTTGGTCATAAGTGGTATATGAGTACCGGTGTAACACCAAACCTCGGTGGTCACAAATTATGGACTGAATAAAAATGCTTTACTCAGCGTTTTACTCGGGAGCAATTAGTTAAAGATGCCTGCTCTAAAATGTAACTTTAGTTATCTCTCATGATAGTAATAGATTGCGATACGTCGGTTCCACGACGTATCGCCAGATACTGTTCGCTGCAATTTTGTGTTGTGCAACCAGTGAAATTAAATATGCCGAATTTTCAATATCAATTAGTTTGAAATTCTGTGGTTCATAACTTCAAGGTGCAAATGCGAGCCGATCTTCTCGTTAAAAAGTCTCGCCACAGAGAACAACAGTCCTACAAACAGTACAAACATTCAGTCACTACACATCACTCACTTCACTTCTGAGATATAGATGGCAGCACTGAAAAATCATACACAACACTAGATACACACTCAGACTGTTAGGTACACACACACTTACACTTCCGGCACAACTCACTAGGTAGTAAATTGCCCATGGCGATAGACCTGAGTTGTGCTCGGTTTGAAAAAAAAAATTAGTTTGAAAATTCGGCATATTTAATTTCACTGGCCACACAATACAAATGCAGCGAACGGTATCTTCAAACTGAAAGTTTCTGGTGATACGTTGTGGAACTGATGGTCCACAACGTATCTTTCTGTTAAAATTTTTACCGATAATCGATCTGTAATCTATCTTCCGTACCTGTAGTTAAAATCTTTGCCGCCTGCGTCCAAGTAGTGCATTGGTAAGATGCTCGTCTTCCACTGCCTTTATTTCCCGCTATTTGGAAATTACGTCTCTAATGCGTGCTTGTCCATTCATCTAAAGACATTTGATCACAGGTCCGAAGATGATGTCACTCACTGCTATTCATACGACGGTTTCGACAATTAGCTGAGCGAAAGATAGATAGATAGAACCGCTCACAACCCCGGACTGATGCAAAGCACCTTACTTCCGTTACCTCAAAAAAAGGCAGAGTTGTGTCGGAAAAGTTAGCAAAGGTTTATAGTAGTGGCTCCTCTTGCTCCGTGCTCGCAAGTTTCGAATTACTCGCGTCGTTCTCCCCATGAAGACAGCCATCAACTCGATGCAACGTATAAGACATTTTACAAAAATGGGTGACTAAATCCAATGACTAGGGAGAAAAATTTCACGTGCGCCCAGTGGCACACAAGAGCCTGGGATTTCGAAAGAAGTGTGGAAAAGACTTGTGGGCAAGAAAGAAGAAAAAGAAGCTGGCATGTGGAAGTGGGAAAGATTTGTGTGAGAATGCCCTAAATACACAATGAATACAGATTACATATATCCTCGACTGTGACGGGAAACAAAGCCTCCGTTCACAGTGCTGAGCAGTTTTGTTTGCCTTTCCTTAAATTCAAGAATGAAAATTCACCTGCCTCTGCGGGGAATCGAACCCACGTCCTCTCAATTGCCGGGTGAACGCGCTAGCCCACTACGCCACATAAGCAATGAATCCTCTTTCCACAGAAATCGTGTGCGCTGAACGGGACCCGTACATGGACTGACAGACCCATATCTTCGAATACGTCACCGTCTAGTAGCAGCATCAGCAATCTCGACAATTCTCATCCACCTCTCGTTGGGAATTTTGCCCGTTGTGACCTTGTATTTGTATTGTGAGCTTTTTCCGGATTTAGGTCTGACCGCCCATGTACGGTGCCCGTTCAGCGCACACGAGCTCTAAAGAAAGAGGATTCTTTGCGCTCACCCAACAAGGGAGAGGTTGTGGGTTCGACCTCCCGACGAGACAATTGGATTTTCTTTCCTGGATTTATATTCACATCCGCCAGTTGGCGAAACTTTTGGATTTTCACAGATATATGCAAGTTTTTTTCACGTGACTACGACTTGTGATTGCTACAAATAGTGAATACATCGAGAGCATTGTTCTTCAGTTCCTTCACATCCAATCGGCATCACTTGTAATTAACTTCAGTGAAGTTCAAATTATATACTGGGTCTTCAATACGAATGTAGCAAACAGCAAATTCCTTTTGTTCACCGTTTATCCAATCATCTCCGAAATTGTACAGTCATGTTTAAGACACTGAATCCATTCATTTATTAGTAGGCTGTGAATATTTTAAACTTAACTGGCAATATAATGAAATCCAACTAATTAGAGGAAAATATAGCTACTACTTCTAAATCTCATATGCCCCTCGTTCACATTCCTCTACGGAATTTCTAACGAATTTGTACATGTTGGCTTGTGCGTGTTGGTGTTGGAACGTAACGGGAAGTTTGTTGCTGGGTAATGCTCGATTTGAGTAGTGCTGCCATCTACCATCTGGAAAATGTTGCTGCAAAGCTTGAGATTATCGATTTAAAAATATAGGACTACAGATGCTATTTATTTCTGAACTAAAACTAGATTTTATTACTTATTATTTGCATGCAAAAATAGAAGTAGCACTAGGCGTGGAAAAACACTCACACGCAAATGTTAAAATTCGTGCAAAACAAACCAGGCAAGAGCCAGATGAAAGCTATTAAACATTGAGAAATAAGAATAATTTAGAAAAGTTCAAAAATGCTGAAAAACGACACTAAATGAAATAGAAATTATTATTATTTTTTATAAAAGTATAAAAAAAAAGGAAAATCATAAGGAAAGGCAAAATCACACATAAGAAAAAGTAGAAAAATGCTAATATGAAAAATTTCAAAAAATTAAATTCTAAAATGAATAAAAAAATTAAATAAAAAAACACATATGAAAAATTTTAGAAATTCTGAAATGAAAAATTACAATGAAATTCAAATGCAAAATTTATAAAACGATAAAAATAAAAAATTCTGAAAATATATATATAAAGCACAAAAAAAACAAAAAACAATGAATACAGTTGAATCCCGTTATAGCGAAAATGTCTCATTTTAACGAACACTTTTCGAATCCCCCAGATAAATTTATACAGTAAAACAATGCAAAAACCTGCAATTCCTTTATTATTTCGTTATAACGAAGTGACTTCTCCGGTCTCTATGAGTTCGTTATAGCGGGAGTCGACTGTGATAGGAGCACAACTATCTGGTGGAGCTTCAATCCAAAAATTCAAACATTTGCTTTACAGCACGAATACAAATCAACGATTCACGCATTACTTTACGCCTGTATTACTATATAACATTTTTACACACTTCGATTCCTATCTGTCAGTTTTTAGTCCCATGGTAATATTATTACTACAGTATAATCCCACTATGAGACTAGAAACTGACAAAAAAAATCTTACCAGAACGTAGTGTCATATATAGCGACGGGGAACACCAATGACTTTCCGTTTTCTTAGTATAAACCAGCCCGTCATTGCTTATCAGTCATACATTCACGAGTACATAAGAACGAATCATACTTGTATATAAGACCGCCTTAATGTATCGATATATTTTTTTCCTGCTTTTTTCCATCAGTATGAAAAGCGGAACTTTTCTTCTGAAGGAAAGTAAACTGAAGCGAAGCAGGGTCTCTTTTGGAAACAGCCAAATAAAGATGAGGAAAACAGGAATGCTCCTGGAAAGATAAGAATCTCAAGAGACGTCCTGCATTTCACGCTAACCGAGTTCTTATGATAAAAAACTACTTTGAGCTTTTTTTCCCGAAGTGAGAATGTTTCTCTTCAAAGGACGCCAAAAAACATCAATACTTCCACTACCATCATCTAAAATCTCCAAAGGAAGAGAGACTCGGCCTCTTCCCTCTTTTATATACAACGTCGGATATAAGAAAATATTAGAAGTGTCGAAATATCCTTCAACTTCCATTAGTGAATATTATATATTTAAAAAAAAATTTAATATTTTCTTCTTTTTATATTCACCTTTTTATATATCTTCAAGTGCATATCTTAGTAGAAAGTGTTACTTTCTCGCACTAATGAGCTACGGGATGTGGTGATGCATCGTAAAACTATAGATTACAACAACAAAAAAACACCACCAGTAATTTATCACTTTGTCACTGCTTCAATATCACGATATAAATTCAAATAAATTCGAAAAATGCAGCCTATTTGTTAAGAATTACTTAGTAAGTATTAATTTCTTTTTACCGCTTTTTAAGATGGATTCTGCGTCGCAGGATGTTCTTACTAAATTAACGAAATTTATTAATGATTAATTATATTAGTTAATGCAATCTAAATCAGAGGAAGGAATAATGCAGAGGGTGTTCCTGTAAGTGCTAATGCAGACTATATCTAATCAACCGTCCGTCGTAGAGGGGGATTCCAATTTGAAAAAATGCTCAGACGTCGTTCAAAAATTACCCTGCACCAGTTTTCAGAGCGAGCACACAGTGCGGCACAAAACAAAAAAAAATCTAAATTTTAATACGGTGCCCTTGCTCTCTTACTCGCGATTAGAAAAGTTGTTGCCCTGCGCTTCCTGAGGCCAACAGAAAAATATCCCATGTTTCTAACAAGGAAACGCTCCCAAGCTAAACTCATAGAATTCGACGAAAATTTTACAGGCGTTAGTAGATGGCTCAAAATATGTACTGTGAAAAAAAAGTAGCTGCGGAATTGCATTAGGAGAGGAGTAAATAAATGTTGAAAATTGGGTCCGAGATGCCAAACCCGTACAGTTAGCATCAATTGGCGAGTTTGCATTCTTGAAAATTAACGAAAACATCTAATGCGTTTATACTATCAAAACATGCTTTATGCTGTATTTAGAGACGTTAGTATTTCAAAAAATAGCTTCTTAGAAGCATCACTCGAAAACCAGAATATGATGATTAGATGTAAACTATGCAAGATGGTACTGATGCAACAGATATAATTGATTACAATAGATTCAGGTAGAATGAAAGGGTTAATTTTTTTATAAATTGTAAGTGTTACAAATATGAGGCTTATTGCAGAAATGCATAAAGCAGAAACGTATTTTACAGCGAACGAATATTTTGGATACACAGTTTTGTTTCTAGCAATCAAGTGCGTTGTTTGCAATAAATATGAAATCAACAGGATTTTCGTAACACCCAGGATGCGTTTCTGTGTACATATGAGCATGCATGCCATGAATATTTCCACATGTTAACGTAGCGTGGTGTGCAATGTGTGCAATTTACTGTACTTTAAAAATATTGTCTCGGTGAAACAAAACGGATTTGTATTTGTTCAATCATAACTAAATCTGAAAATTTTCGAACGAAATTTTTCTACACCCGAAAACTGTACCTATCAAGCGGTTGCATTAGATGAATGGTTTTTAGGTCTCATCACAAATACATGGACGGTTTTACCCGGTGGCGTAATACTATCAATCAAATCATTGTTTTTGAAGGGTGGCCAAGAATCCTTTTTAAAAGTACGGTTTCATCGGGTGTGTTTTTAAAATACACTTCCGATAAATATTCGCGCAGTTCTTTTGATCCCATTTTCCCCAATTTCGAAGCGACGGTATAAATACCGTCAGCTTGAAACATTTTGTGCCGAACTTGGTTTCCGAATTGTCCTTTATGTTCAGATTACACAATGAATAAAAGCGATAGCAGCATTCCACCTTTGCCGATTGTTGGCATTACAGTATGTGAATGGGTCGTAGCATGGATAGATTTTGCAGCACTTTTTATATCTGTTCTGAACAAAAAATCAAGCGTTCTCTTCCCGAATGAATTTCTTTCAGTATTAAACATCTGGTTATCCTTCAACTGCGAATTCTTTAGACAAAATACATCATTTACATGTGCGTTAGAAGCATTTACAATAAGATCCTCTTCATAAATCTGCTTTTGAGCGATCATTTTAGTAATTTTTCTGCTAACAATTCTACATTTCTGTTTAAAATGACAGAGCCATTTTCTGGAAGCTTTGTGTGAATGGCATTTTAAGGATATAATTTTATTACAAGCCCAGCTTTTCAAATCCGTCATGTACTTTTGAAAAATATATTTTTGGAATTTCGTATAGTTTGTGCCTCTTATCACCAAATTTGTTGACGTGATTTTCCCACAAAAACATTTGAGACAAACTGTTTACAAATCTATACTCGCTTTGAACAGATTTTAGTGTGCGATGTTTCATTTTTTTCAACGGTCGCTCTTTTATGTAGTTTCAAAAATGGGATACTCTGGACTTCCTCATTTAACTCTTCACCTACATACATTTCATCATTTTCATCTATAATGTCAAAATCAGAATTGTCAAATTCACTTTCGTCAACCCCCGATGACTCGAAATCCAGAGTGTCTTCAACTTCATCACTAAACATTTCGTAAATAGATTCAGGTTCTTTCCATTATTTACTTTAAATTTCCTTTACTTAATTTTTTAAATTTATTTCGGCTTCTGTAAAACCTGTCAGCTCCATATCTTGAACAGAGTGGCACAGCATCCACACCGCGTTGAACACATTAATATGTGGTGGCATTTTCTATTATTATAGAAACCCACAGCTGGTTTAAAAAAATAGATTCCAAAACATTGAGGTATACAACAATGCAATTTCATGCGAAAGACTTTTCAGCATTAAACAAAACAACAACAAAAAATTATTGCAACTCGCTAATTTGTTCCACTTGTGTAAAATAAAAGTGTAGGAGAAATGCACGATTATATATATATATATAGAGACTAAAAATATATATTCAAACTCAATTTCAAACACTTTCGAATGCAAAATACCCAAAAATAACTTTGCAACAGATTTAAACTCATTCGGAGGAAACACGGACAGTTCAATTAAGAATTTGCCGCTTTTCTCTTAATCCTCGCCAAGTAGGGTTGCGTTAAAAATGTTGATTTGTATTATGCTTTTACAGCTCTTCTGTTGCAATTCCGCAGCTAATTTTTTCACAGTGCATATTTTCAGCCATTAACACCTGTAAAATGTTCGTCGAATTCTGTGAGTTTAGCTTAGGAGCTTTCCTAGTAAGTTCCCAATACTCGCTAAGATATCCAAATTTAAAAATCGGAAAAATGTTGCAAAAACTAACGGACAACGCTCCCTTTCCGTGATTTATGCTGTAGCTTCCAACTTTTCTCCGATTTCTTTAATTCAAACATCTCAGCGAATATTGTACCCCTACAGAAACTTTTTAAATTTTTTTTTCCTTTTCAAGAGGGACAGGGAGACCGTATAAAAATTTAGATTTTTCTGTTTTTTTGCTACACACTGCATTTTCGCTTTCACAACCGGTACAGGTAATTAAGTTGTTAAAACCACGCTATCCATTCGTAGGGAATATATTCCTGCGATCGGATACATAAAGTCACGTGATTTTTAGCATCGTTGGCTTTGAGTCGTCCGTGCCACCACTATACTGTAAAAGGCCTGTCCCACGATAACTTGCTTGGCGACACTGGGTAAGATAATTAAAGTTAAAGATAATAAAAGTATTTGTCAGGATCCGTGGTCGTCTCGGGTCTGGGGGAAGCAATAATTTTTATGGCTTTCGATACAAAGGCCACGGAACGAGCGTCTTCCTTTGAAAAGTCCGAAAACAGTACGGGATTTCCTTCACGCCGGCTGTGGTTTTTGAGTTTTGTCCAACAGACTTTTATTATCTTTTACTTTAATTATCTTACCCTGCGTAGCAAAGCAAGTTCCCGTGGGACATGCCCTTTAGTGGGGCACGAATCTGATAAATCAGAATACATCCTTAAAAACTGCATGACGAAATGATTTAACAACGCATGTCTCCACAAGTATAGGCGGAATATATATGAGCGTTTTTTATGTCTGTAGGTAGATCTCGTTAAGACAAGTTACCCCATTGGTGTTATTACCGTTTTCAGTCTTGGCACCAGGCTCGCCTCCCTTCCCCGAAACGAATCTGATCAACGCTGTATTTTCGTAAATTTACTTCAGAACGGTAAAACAATGTACAGAGCAAAGTATGAAGAGATATATCGACAAGCTATCCATACTTAGAATAAGACAACCATAAGTATTCTTTATGAGCATTGTATAATATTTTATCACGTGTATAAAGGCGTGTATATATTGTTTATAATTTGTATTAATTGCATTTTTAATTGGGTTGCTGTATTTTTGAAATATAGCCTATGACATCCATATTTTTATAGGCATCTTTTTTCTCAGCCACCTCGTTGGGCATTTTGCCTGTTGTGGCGTTGCATTTGTAATTGTATAAAGTTACCTACGCATATCGCTTACAAATACAAATACAACGCCACAACAGGCAAATTGCCCAACGAGGTGGCTGACTTAAGAACATCATGGATCCCCGAGCCCCTACCTACTACTGCTACACCACACATGCACCCCCCCCCGGAACCCCCCAACGAATCGGTACATGCGGGAATGTGCGTGTACGTGTAGTGCAACCTGACGTAAAGTTTTTTGTTTCTGTGTAATGCTTGTTATGTGTAGTGCTGTCATCTGCCCCCAGTTTTACTAACTATGAGTGAAGTGTTATGATTGAATGATTTATCGTTGTAGGACTGTTGCTCTCTGTGGCGAGACTTTTTAGCGGGGAGATCGGCTCGCATTTGCGCCTTGAAGTTGGGAACCACAGAAAACCAACTTCAGCCGACCACCACTGTGGGGTTCGAACCCGGATCCTCGCATCACGAGTCCGGCATTATAACCACTCGACCACCACAGCGGCTAAGGTCGAAGATTAACATGCGGCTTGAGGCGAGTTTTACGGATCCCATACTGATGAATTGGATTTCAATCAACCGAGTTAAAATGTATGCGTATAGAAATCTGACTTCTTAACAACCCTCCCTTCGTTAAAAAAGTTAATATTTAAATTTAATTTACGAGTAAGGCTTGCTTTCATGAGGAGTCGGTGGGTGGCCAGAGAGAATTTCGGTGGCTCTATAGATATTCTCTAAGTAATCAGTTTTTATCTCAATTCCCACTTACGAGAGATCTGCCTTTTCTTCTTGGAACCACCGAAGACAGCTCAGCGGGGAAAAAGAATCGCGGCGCCTCTCCAACAAACCACACCACTCCTACGCTTCTTCTTCTCTTCGACCTTTAAATACTGAATCCCGCCTCTTCCGCTCCTCCTCGAGTAAAAAGCTCGATCTTACCAACAGTTAATACGAATCTTATTTGAGAATATTCAAATTTAAATCCCCCTTAGTGAATGTTGTATGAAGAAGAAAACTCCAGTAACTTAGTGCGAGAAGTTTTTGGGAACTTTTCATGATTTCATAATGAAATATGTTGTGTGGTCATCTCTTAATTGCAATGTGATTGCAAAACTGTGTCCCTTAATCCTCTGATTTTTCCCTTATGGAGAATCTCAGAGTGGAACTATGAATCTCTAGTATTAACAGAAGTGTTTGTGCATCGCTTGCAGACAATTTGCGACTCTGGGACTGTCATCAGCAGAGAAATACATACTCTATTCTCTCCAAAGGTTACATTAGAACTCGTCGCAGAAACGTTAGCGATTCGCTTCGAAGAGTACATCTGTACCATTCTATACGAATGAAAGACATAGAGACATTATAGAAAATTAATTTTAAAGGGGCTGCACAGGGTTTCCATTTAAATTAGTAGATACCATATGCGATATATATATATATATATATATATACTGTATATATATAGATCAGTGATTCCCAACGTGGGCGATGGAAAGTTCCAGGGGGGCGGTAGAAGCTACGGGTATAACCACGACCACCTAGATAGGTTATATAGGAGATCGTGGTATAAAATAGGATCCCATGGGTTAGATTGCGTTGTGGGGCGATGGAACAAAAAAGTTTCTACAGAAGGTTTCAACTTATTGAAGTGATTGTTGTAGAATTTACAATATATATATATATATATATATGCATTGTTGAAATATGATATAAATAAAAAATCAACAATGGTACATTGAACATTATACTCTTGCCTACAGCCGCATCGGATTCAAAATTTTTAGTTCCTGAAGGTAAGTAAGTTTGCAATCAATATATCTTATAGGGCATAAGTGCATTTTATTTAAGTGGCACCTCGTGCTATCCACTTCATGAACTTTCTGATTTTTTTCAAGGATCTCGGCGGTGAACACACCCCCATCCCCCAACGTTGTCTCTAGTGGTTGCTCTGGTGTGTTTTCGGTTAAAAGATGCCAAATGAATATAAACGATTTTTGTATTTCTGGGGGGGCCGCTCTCTTTTATCGCGACATTTTAAGAAAATTGAGAAATTTTCAAATTCATAGCCACGGAATATTCCAGACAGGGAATTCAGAAGTAGTTGTAACACGTACACTCCTCTTCAAAAAAATACTTAGTTCACTCGGATGAGTTAGTTAGTCCCTAGTATATGGTCCCGTTTATGGACAAGTGTCGATTCCGGGAAGTCAAAAATTCTGTGGCGTTTGGGCAGAAAATAACTCCAAAATCACATTTTTGAGATATAAGCATTTTCATTGTCATGTAAAAGTCAGAAATACAGCATACACACAAATGCGAATGAAAATATCATTAGCATGTTGCTAAGCTGTATATATAAGCACGTATTTGTGCATTTATCTCACATCTATAGTTATAATACTTAGTTATATTTAGCGAGACTTACTACTAGATCGAAAAGCCATTTTTTGGAAATATCATGTTCTGACCAAACACCACAGAATTATGAGTTCAACTTGCACTCACAGTAAGCGATATCCTGCTGACATGGACGTCGGACTGTTACTATCACAATTATTAATCGTTCCTCTTCAAAATAAAACAAAGATGGCAGCGCTATATCTATTTTTAGCCGAGGTATTGAAGTTTCAAATTACTTCGATAAAAACTGTCGCACATTTGGGCTCGATTGCTTTGCCACACCCAGCATCTTAAGTACGGCACACATACACAAGTAGCTCGAGTCTATTTGTGCTAGGCTAAATTAGGGGTCCTTACGCGACCGAGGCGAGATGGGCTTGTTTTCAGTTTGATGTAAATTTTGAAGTATTGTGCATTCTGAAGATAAGGTTCAACCAAACTTATTTTGCCCCCTGTAAGTTACCGTTGTAGCACTGCAAGACTATATAGAAGTCTAAAAGGAATTCTTCTTCACCACCACTCCCGCCTTGTTCACAAATAATTCGACACTTAATATCGTAATGAGTCCGTAGTATTCGCTGCGATCCATGTACGAGCGGAGCTGTTTTTGTTTTGTTTTTTTCAATGGCCTTCCTCTAGTGAAGGAAAATGTATATGACGGGAAAAAACAAACCTTTTTCCATTCATTTCCTTGGTCGGTTTCTTTCACAGTTGACCAGATTCAATTTTATTTTTCCGAGAGACGTTCTCAAGAGGATCTATGAAACGAAATGTACATTATAAAAAGTACCCGATTCGTTAACACGCATTTTCGATACAACGTCTCGCAATGGCGGAATAAATTCCCGTTTTAGAATAATTTTTTTTTTTAAATCGAACGATTGAACATTTTGCAACCAATTAGGATCAGTTATTATTTTTGTCGTACCACAGTGATTTTCTGCACATGAGGGCTAATTAGACTGGGACCTACAATCTATTGCCGGTTCCGAACGGCAGGCAGGCTTGTTTTTTTTTTTATACTCATCGAGAGGTTGGCGCGCTAACCTCTTGATGGTGGGGGGGGGGGGCTCCCTGCGGTAGCAATTTCTTCTGCGGTCACGTCGCCGATTTCTTGTTGCACCCCCGTGTCAGGAAAGTTTTCTGACAAGGACGAACCGGGTATCGAACTCGCGACACCGCTAAACATCCTTTAGTATCGTATCTTACCGACTTGGGCTAACGCACCCCCGAATTATGTGAAAAGGAAAACCGTTGGTGCCGTTTTACCAACACATGTTTACCCTACATCCCGTTCAACCAAATTGTATTGTCACTTGATGTATTGCCACCACAGAGTAATAATACTATAGAGTGCGCGCGAGGGGTTACAATGTGAAGCAAAGATCCGGACTCACGTGACTCCGGTCGAAAGGCTGGTCAGGGAATCTCGCTGGCAATGCTTTCCTTATGGCTGTTCGTATGACGATCTCCAAGTGCTGTCTTATTTTTCATTAGAATGGTCACCACGTGTGCAGCTTTCGGATGTTCTGAACGGTTTAGGAAAGGAGGAACATTATCCTTTCACAAAGGAATACTTTTTTGCTTATTCCCCTTCTTATAAATTAAAAATTGGAATATTAAATTGACGATGCAATGGATTTCTGACGTAATCTCAGTTTTTAACGACTCCATTTTGGATTTAATTCAATTAAAGTTCCAAGTTTTGGTAAAATTCAAATGTCATGAATCATTATTAAATGCTTTAATAGAATTTTTGGCAATAAATGATTGAAATTGTGAGTTTTATGAAGTTTTAACTGAAATATACGTCTCCGCAAGATTTGGCGAGATTTGGCGAGCTAGTGAGTTCATTCGAGTTTTGCTCAACTTGGAAGAAAATATGCTTTTCAGAAGGAGAAATTTATGAAAAATATTCTATTTAAATAGAATGTGAGGAAAACTCCCCCCCCCCCTAGACAATTGCAGTTTTGCATAAAAATGCATAACAACCTCTAAAAATAATAGTATTTTTACCCCTCTTCGTAACGGTTATGTTTGCATATGCTGATAAATACAGCAAAAGCCAACATGAACTAAGCCGATGAAAAATCTCTCTCTATCTTCGCATTTATTATTAATTTAATTTTTATGGCGAAATATGTGTAGTGCACGCATCTCATACGGACAGAACTAAGTTGTTGAAATAAAGTGATATTTCAGCATGGATTTTTTCCATATTCATTAAACTTACTAACTTCATTTTGAGAATTATTCGATTCATTCGTAAAAAGTGATAAATGCTACGAAATTCAAACTTACTAAAAATATTGGTAATTATGCATATATTTACCAACTATTATGCATAATTTCTGAAGATAACGCGCACTACGGATTTATCAAATTTACAGTAACATAAACATTATATATTTGTTGTATACAATATTTTGTTTCCTGTGTGTGTATAGATATTTAGAAAGCTATTAAAAACTGTGCCAAAAAAATTTATTTCATGAAATTTATACTGTTTATATTCACTTCCTTCAAATATTATATATTCAATTAAAATTTAAAAACCCATGTGTTAAGAAATTATTAAGAATTATCCCTTAATGGAAAATAAAAAAATTCCGTTTTCCAATATTTGTTTATTTTATAGAATTTATTTTTTCAAATCTGATACTCCCTAAATATTTCACATAAAAATGAGTGAAATTCATTGAAGAAATGAAGGAAAGTTTTCATCAACTTGATCGAATTGAGTCAAATTTCGTTACAGCAACATCCTAGCTTCTGCGAAAACGCGCCAAATGTAATAGCGCAGAACCTGTTATTTCCCCGACAATACTGCTCATCTTTTCTTCACGTTCCACAAGTTTTATGAATAGCGTGCGCGGTCTATTTATATCTTAAGTCTATGATTGCCACCGTGCTGGCAAACGGGACATTTTAGTGACATATTTACCGTTCGGTTATTATTATCCACAGGGCTCAGATTTCCATGACCTAAAAATGTGACGCCGTTGCTGGTTTGTAAAGAAACAGACTCAGTTTTTTCAATCAATCAGCAATGGCGTTTCATTTCATTTTTAGGTCGTAAAAAATCCTAGCCCTCTAATTATCAGAAACCCTAGTCGCTCAATGTGATTGCATTAAACGGCGGAGACTGTATTATATTTTGACTTCAATTACCGTAGGCGGAACAGAGGAAGGGGACGATTCCACCGTTCTGTAAAAAAAACTAGTGTTATTGGCATAGGAGGGAGGACAGGGTTGAACATTCGCACCCTATACACAACACACCCTTGGTGATTCGCCCCCTCCACCCAATCTAGGAGTCCGTATCAGCACGTCAATAACGACTACGAACGGGAAGGAATAATAAGATCTCGTTTTCAGCTAGAAAACAATTCACTTAAATTCTGTTCAACAACTCGCACTCGAGCCTTCTGATTGGCAAAATGACTAACGAATGAGTGACATACAATACGTTGCTCCAAATGTCGCCCCAATTATCAAGAGAAAGGACACGAATATGAGGCAAGCCATCCAATATCATCGATAAATCCAGTATTTTGACGCTTTCTCTCTCTCTTAACTTCATCCTGATAATACCTTCATCCGTCACTTGCCACCATCTTCAACTAGAGGAGAGGAGGTCAACTTTCCCGGACGAAAAACTTTGAAGCCCTTTCAAATCATTGAATTTTACAGGGAGAAGGGTGGCAAAATATCATGCCCCCCCCCCACAAAAATCATATTTGCCGCCCGGTTTCCCACAGACAAGGCGTGTTTCCTCATAAGTCTCAGGCACTGCACACTCAGGCATTCAAAGATCTCCCCCCCCCCCCATATAACATTGTTTGAAGCATAGTTGCGATGTATTAATGTGTAACAATTATGTATAATTACTAGCAAAATAAATTCGGTAGTATGCGATGATTTTTTCTTATTCCGCCTCTTCGTGAATTAAAAATATCAACAAAATGTGAAAATCACATTATTCTACAAAAATGTGTACGAGGGAGAAAGGGAACTAAAATATAAAATGCAGAAATGTTGCCCACCCCCCAAAATAAATTTGTGGGACTTGTGGGCACATTTCTCGTTTGCCCATGCGAGAAACAAGTACTTACCACGATGACCTCAAGAAGAAAATCACGTCCGTTTGAAGAGGTCATTCCCGACTCATGCACGATTCCATACTAAATAGATTTCGGATCGAAAATTTCACCCTTGGCGATACTGGTGGGTCCCCCTTCCTTTATTTGGCGAGGGGATTTCGCACACACACAGTTATGTCTCCGCTGGCTTGAAATGCATTTTGGACTAGATTAAAATCTAGCTGGGACACACCAGTCCCTTTGAGTTGGGGGATCGGTATTTATTTTTTTAAAACGAGCACAACTCAGGTCTATCGCCATGCGCAATTACCTAGCACTACCTAGTGAGTTGTGTGTAAGTGCGTGTACCTAACAGTGCGTATCTAGTGTCTGGTTTTCCCATGCTGCCCTCTATATTTCAGAAGTGAAGTGACTGAAGTGCACTGATTGAATGTTTGTAGCGTTTGTAGGCCTGTTGCTCTCTGTGTCGAGACTTTTTAACGGGGAGATCGGCTCGCATTCGCGCTTTGAAAAAAGTTGGGAATCAAAGAAAACCCCAACTTTAGCCGACCACCACTGTGGGGTTTGAACCCGGGAACTCGAGATGCAAGTCCGCTATTTCGACCACCACAGCCGCAGTGCGGGCCTGTTTAATCACTCGTGCGTGGCCGATTTTTCAAGTCGAGTCTCGGCTCGATGGCTCAGAGTGGCCAATTTTGTGTGGATTCGATGAAAATTAAGCCGATCCATACCAATCCATTTAAGCAATCTGTCACACATGATGAGTTTTGGGTCGGTGTGGGACCATTCGGCATTCGCACGTGTGTGTGTGTGTATGACGTTTTCACGTCAAAGTGGTGTCAGATATATGATAGTGCAATTGGCCGATGAAGTTCCTCACCTGAACCCGATTATAATCGCAGTGAAAATAGAGAAAATTTTATCTCTAAATTTCGACATGGCAGGTTAGTGTCACCTTCCGTTGTGTTGTTCCGTTTATTGTTTTTTACACAGCAATTGCTACTTTAAAACCAGCTGGGGGAGCCGCGACGCACATGTGCATCAAAACCAAGGTTTCTAGAATATAGTCAATACTCTATTGTACCAAAAGGGACAGCAACCAAAATATGCGTTCAGCAAAAATGGTTTCGAAAGTGCCAGGAACTCCGTTCAGAAAACCATTTCCTTCCCACATTATCTTTTGTATTGCACTGGATACTAATACTGCCATGCCATACGCCCCTTTTCTTTCTCCATTTTTAATCTTTCAGACTGTCCCTCACTTGAAGATCTTCAACTACTAATACAAACGCCTATAAAAAAAGTTTGCAACACCTATACAAACAAAATGTTTTATTTTCAACATTTGTGGAACAGCAAGTGCTGTTAGGGTATATCTATAATTTAGATGGATTTGTTCGACCCATTTCTGAAGCCGATGCGATAAGAACCCCTAAAATAGATTGATGATGATCTCGAAGGAAAAACATTGAGTATAAATTATACGTTCAAGATTCATACACACTTTTCCTCTTAACACAAATTATAAATTATCTCATTTATTTACCTAAAATAAATTTTCAGTATTATATTTCCCTCACTAGATTTCTGAATAGTTAAACGTCAGCATTACGAAAAAGAATATTAGACTGGGTGTTATAGTCATTGTATATTAGTCGAATTACTTTTTTTTGTAGATTAATTTTAGGACGATAATTACTATTGTAATCAATATAAAGACCGTAATATATGTGATTGAAACCACGAAATATACAAATTTCTGATGAACACTTTGTTAACATAGAAACCTATGTTGAGTATCAGGAAAGAAGTTTTGTCGAGGAAGTCAAACACTCGGTTTTTTATGATGGTCTCAAACACTTTCGAAAATATTGGAAGAACAGATATAGCTCTATAGTTGTTAAAAACATTCACATCTCGTTTGTAAACATGAGTAACATTTGCAATTTTTAAAACATCAGGAAAAATAGAGTATGTAAGAAAAGAATCCACATTATTCGGAGAAGCACTCTTAGTATCTTTGAATTAATAATGTTAGAGAACAATTTTTACCTCGAGATATATCAGATATAATATTCGAAACTTATTTCAGAAAAAACCATAGATGGAGGGTTATTGTTAATTGAATAGGTAGGAGCATATAATTTTGATATGAAGAATTATTTCCATTTGACATCGTAATGAAATGAGTATTGAAATTATTTAAAGTTGAAAAATTGGATTTCCCCTTATTATATGCCGCTGTGGTGGTCGAGTGGTTATAGTGACGGACTCGCGATGCGAGGATCCGGGTTCGAACCCCACAGTGGTGGTCGGCTGAAGTTGGTTTTCTGTGGTTCCCAACTTCAAGGCGCAAATGCGTGCCGATCTCCCCGTTAAAAAGTCTCGCCACAGAGAAAAATGATCCTACAACGATAAATCATTCAGTCATAACACTTCATGTTTTGTGTGTGCATATATTAATTACCGTAGTTATGTCATTATTTATATATTTTTCATTTATGATTTACATTAAAATATTCTAATTGTTTCTAGTAATGTTTGTAGTAATAACGTTTTTCCT
Source organism: Pholcus phalangioides (assembly GCF_987345545.1). Lineage (NCBI taxonomy): Eukaryota > Metazoa > Arthropoda > Arachnida > Araneae > Pholcidae > Pholcus > Pholcus phalangioides. Next base: position 9,757,610 of record NW_028301606.1, read on the forward strand.
GTAATAATTTGTACATGTTGTACATGGGCACATATATATATTTGCCTTATCCATACAAAACCATATTGCATGATTACAGTAAGAAAAAGAAAGAAAGGTAATTTAAATTGTATATGTCAAATATGCTCCCCCCTCTCTGTTTCTCTCTTTCTCTCTCTCACATACACACACACACACACAAACGCACGCACGCACACAGGGAGAGAGGCAGAGAGAGAGAGGGATACTAAACTTTAATTTAGTGAAATTTTACGGTGAAAACTGAGGAGAGAAAGTTGAAAAAACAATGTTCTAAGGTTTGACGGACTCGCGCTGCGAGGATCCGGGTTCGAACCCCACAGTGGTGGTCGGCTGAAATTGGTTTTCTGTGGTTCCCAACTTCAAGGCGCAAATGCGAGACGATCTCCCCGTTAAAAAGTCTCGCCACAGAGAGCAACAGTCCTACAACGATAAATCATTCAATCATAAAACTTCACTCATAGTTTGAAAAACTGGTGGCAGATGGCAGCACTACACATAACAAGCATTACAGAGAAACAAAAAACTTCACGTCAGGTTTCACTACACGTACATTCCCGCATGTACCGATTTTTTGGGGGGGTTCCACGGGGGGGAGGGGGGTGTGGGCGGGGTGCATGTGTGGTGTAGCAGTAGTATGTAGGGCCTCCAAAAAATGGCTCGGGGGATCCATGATGTTCTTAAGTCAGCCACCTCGTTGGGCAATTTGCCTGTTGTGGCGTTGTATTTGTATTGTATTGTATTGTATATAGGCAATGATTGTTTTGACCGATCTGTACCTAACATTTTATTTACAAATTTCCATTGTTGTTGTTGTGATGCATGACATTTATTAAATTCATGTAAAAAAATTATTTTCTTCCTCAGTAACTTTGATTTTAACACGAGATTAAGGCAATGTTCACCAGAACATCAAATGGGAACTTTTTTACATTTAAAATAGAGACCATGTTTCTGTTCATTCTTATGAAAACGTGGTCAATACATGATCCACTGCCATTAGAATATGATCTGGTTATGTTATCGATAAAACACTGGAAACCGATACCATAGAGAAAATCAAGATATTCAATGACAACGTTATCATTATCCTTCAATAAATCTATATATCGCCAATCAGAACAACATTCCGATATTTAAGTGTTTGTAAAATCGGACTAATTTCAAATACAAAACAGTCAGAGGAGAATGCATGAGTTCCATATGCACTTAAAAACCAACAATTTTAAGAGCACTATATAAATTAAAACATATTCAGCGTCAGCGGTTTGCATTGAAGGGTCATTTGATTGAAATAGACAGGTTTTTTTTTTTTTTGCAAAACAATAACTCCTCCAATAGCAAGCGCATCGTGATCCCACACACCTCCGGGAATGTCGGGACGTTTAATAACAGCTTTGAGTGCAATGAAAAATGAAAAAAACAAGTATAATCATTCAAAAAATTGAGGATGTGAGGTAAATACAGAGGGAAAAATAGCGTTAATGAGTAGGATTCCTACCATGAACCTTTGGGTTGCCTTCTATTCTACGTCGTCGTTGTGCCAAATACTCAACAGTGGCTGCTGGCCGGCCGTAATTAAATATATCAGTTCTCGAACATCTATTTGTAGTGCATGCTCTCTCAGAATGTGTGGACACCTATAGTGATCGCTAGTGCTAGACACGTCAGTTTCTCTCGGATATCCTTTTATAAGCATGGTGGGATGGTAAGGCCCCTGACTAGAAATTAAATGATTGAATACATAATTTTTACTTTGTTGTTTTAATTTACGAGCATCAACGGGATGCGTACGACTCCGTGCCGTTGCCGCCAAAAAATCGGTATAAAATACGTTTGAAAATATTTGTTACTAGGCTGATTCCAATAAATATGAGCAATCATGCGATTGCATTTCAGATGAATCAGCCAGATAAATCGAGATTTACGCAGCTGATGCACCGGCGAAAAAAGAAAGTTTTTCTTTTCAATAAACTGTTATTATATTATTAATTAATATAAATAAGATTATTCGTAAACCATTTGCTTACAGGGCCAAGTTCAAGCTTGATGACCAAGAAACTGAAAAAGCAATCCAGCTTATCGCACAATTCCAAAACTTCGACATCATTGACTTGAAAATAGAACTCAGTCAACCATTGGAAAACACCATGAATATGGAAGCAGCAGCATACCGGCACGATTATCTTGCGGGTACAGAGGTGAGTAAACTTTCAAAATATGAATTTATCCTCATATGTTACATGACATATTTTACTGAACCTTTTTTTTTTCAATCCTTTACCGGTATAATGTCATTACGTTCACTGCTAGAGAGAGAGTTTTCTTGTGTTTTTTTTTCTTTAGATACAACCCTTTTTAATCATTTGTGACACTACTAAGTTAAAACTAACTAATTCACTCACGGACTGACTTACTCGCTTATTGATTCACTACTTCACCAACTCGGGTCATATCGCAATTTACTGCCATTAGTGAGATGGGAAAGAAGTGAAGGCTCTGTCTATTGGTGGTCACCTTGAGTTCGTTAGGGAAAATATCTTATCTATATCCTCCCTTGGGTTCGAACCCGGGACCCTGACAACAACCATCACGATAGTAGACGAGCATCTTACCACCATGCCACTCGGGCACAAAGTGATGCCAACAGCACGCGGTGTTCCCCCTCCCAAGTACTAACCGCGCCCGATGCTGCTTAACTTCGGTGATCGGACGAGAACCGGTGTTTTCAGCATGGTATGTCCGTTGGCAAAAACTCACTCACTCACTGACTCGCATCGAACTGTAATCAGTTAATTGTTAGTGAATTTTCCGGCGAAGAATTTTCCTAGCGGCGAATTGTTGTATAATACACATAAGTACAGCCTACCCTGTTTTCAATCCTGGATCCATCTGATCTCACCTCTGTAAATTTATAATTTGAAGAATTTTTTAAGATTTTACGCGATTCATAGTACAAAGAAATTCAAATTGGTTAAATTTACAATCCTTAATTTTATACTGAAATTATTCATCCCGTAACATTTGAAGAAAAGTTTTTGAGACATCGATGGTTGAAAGTAGTATCAGATGATAATAAATATTAAAATTTTTAGTATTCAGCGTACATGTTCTTAGTAAACTTATTATCATTTCATCAAATAGAACCTCAAAAGAATTAGGCTGTAACTTTGTTCAAAGCCCGTAGATTTATTAAGACGAGGCAAAAAAGTGCAAAACTTTTCCGCCAGGTGGCATTTCGGTTGGTATCATCGTGTAGCGTATGTCTCATTTAGTATTCCTAGACACTTTTTCCATCGCTATGACCATTGGAAGATCTCGTAAAAGTGATATATTCGCACAGCCTATAAGAATCATTTGGAATGCCCGGGAGCAAAAATGGTAAATATTTGAGAAAATAAAGAGCATTGGAAATTTCATAGAATTTTGAATAACTCCTGAAATATGGCAGATAGACTCATGAAAGTAATGTAATGGTATAGCAATACGAATGCGCGCCAAATGGTGAGAAATGTTAGAACGCCACCCGGTCGAAAGTTTAGGAACTTTTTGTGACCACTTTCGAGTGATATCATTGAAGTCAAAATTCCTCCCAAGCTGTCCATGCGCTAAGCGTTTCTGAAGTATTAAAGTGAAAAGAAGGCTGAAGAGAACTTGGAACTCCCCTATCGAAGTTCGTGAACAACGAATAGCCGGGGATTATTGTGGAGTGAAGAGCAAAATCAAATCGGTTAACAGCAGTTTTCCCAAAGGAAATTGGACGATGATGAACAGTCATTCACCAATACCCAGAAGTTGGTTCCCTAAACGTTCTAATATTTTTCGAGACGATATCCATTAGAAACAGCCCTGGCCCTTGGAAGAGTATACTCTTTTCTCATTGCATACATGAAATCGAAAGTCTTAAATTGTCTGCAACTAGTTATGTACATAGTATTTAGTATTGATAAGGATTATTATTACATAGTATTTTTGTTTTTTGACTCGACAGGGAACAAAAATAAAATATTATTCAATTTACGTGTTAAAGACAAATTGAATACTTGAACTATATTACCCCAATGTATTTTTTTTAAACCTTAACACTTAGTATACCATATTTTTCATCAATTCCAAATGTTTCATTCAATAAAAACATTGTGTATAGTGATTGGATGTGTACAAACAGTTTACGTGTGAAGCGTAAAACGTATTCGATTAGACTGGGGAAAGTTGAAATAATCATATTAAGCGGAGAGAATTTTAAATTTCTCTTTATGGGAGAAATTTTGGGCCGAAGGATTTTATCCATTTAAGCGGGGTATCCGTTTATCTGTTATTCGAATAATCAGGAGCTCCTATACTCCAATATTTTCCATATATTGTCCTGTTCTGCTATATTTGGCAGTGCATGCATGATATTCAACCCCGTAAGATAAAATATTAGAAATGTGCGTCACGTTGCCTGATAAAAAAAAATGTGCATACTCCTAAAACCTGAGCAGCAGTTAACCGGACCATATAATCACTGAAAAGTTTATTTATCCCAGATTTGCATCAATTTCTAACCAAGTTTCGATGGATCCAGTTAGGTCGGGGCTAGGTGGTAGCCAAACCAATGGATCCGAGGATTAAGTCACTCTTCGCTATCCATACACAGGTTTTCAACAGCTGGCCAATGCGAAGGTATATTTAGGAAAGAGAGAGAGATTCTGAGAGCTTTGGCTTGAATTAGGTCCGACTGTCCATGCAGGGTTTCGTTCAGTACACGCGAGCTCTAAGGGCCTCCTCACACAGGGATACTAAAGTCTGGCAATTAATGATATCCAGCGAATCGACATGTACATTTTTACAGAGTTCTTCACACGAGGATATTGGCGTATTGGCGTCGAAATATCCTATGCAACCGGGCCAAATTATGTTTCGTGCTATTCCAACTAGCTTTTCACGATTCGATAGACAGTACGTTTTCAAAAATTGCCTTCCTAGAACTCCAGAAAAATGTCTATTGATGATTACACAAATTACGGTGATTTAATATGCTGATGTACTCTTCATTGTTCACTTTTCATTGTTCACTGTTCATTGTTCATTGGACTTCATTTGTTTCTGCACATTATTCATGACACCATCCAATAATATAATCTAAATACCACTAAGTTCTTACATGGTTTAAAAATCCATTAAAAAATTGAAGAAATTGTTGTATTTGAATGGACTGTGCGAAATGGTTTTTCTCACAAAAGAGGATTTATTTTTGGTGCAGAAAAAATATTTAGTTCGAATTTTTGCGTATAAAATGTGCGTCAGGGAAGTCCGTCAGGAGTGATTGGATCTGAACTTCTCTTGAATCTCTTCTTTGTACGAAACATTTGTAAAGCTTCATTCAGCGATTGGTTAATGAGGTAAAGAAAACTTCAATACTGTTTTATCCACCAGTATATCACAATGGAACCTTACGTAAGCGCTAGTAACAACAAAATTTCAGAGTCCGATTTGCATAATTCGCTTTCGTGTAGCACCACCTTTCAACAAAATGTTAAGCTCAATATTTTTCATTTACGAAACCCCCCCCCCTTTTGTGAAAATAACTTTTCGCAATCCACATTCAAAAAAAAATTAGTTTTTTAAATAATTATGATTTTATGGGGGCACCTTGTAAATAATTATGCTTCTACTGTGTGTTCGGATTTGACAAATTACAATAGCTAACTATAGTCTAAAAAATCTTTCGACATCAAAAATTATTTCAACAATCAATGATCAAATCGGAAAAAAAAAGAAACCTAATAATAGGCATTTTATGCGATGGACTTGAAAAAAACAAAAAATCACAGAAAATAAAAATTATTGATTTTGGAAATATTCTTTTTTTCCTCGATTTTTTGGAATTTTTCGTTAATTTTTAAATATTTTCTTGAAAGGAAAAAATTATGAAGGAGGAAGTGATTATAAAAATGAATACAACAAAAATTTTATCGGAATATGATACACGCAATTCTTTTACAAACTGGTCAATACTCCCATGGTTTTTCATTTTCATTGATGTAATGGAAAATTCCCTAAACAATTCGAATAAATCGTTCTTTTTTCTAAAACCGTGTCCGTGTGAATGTAAAGGTTTTGATGGTTTGTATATTTTTCTGATTCTGATTGATTGGTTTTTTTTTTGGCAGGATCATTTTCATTCATTAGAATTTTCTGTAAGGATTTTTTATAAGAATTATATGACTAGCAGTAGCAAATTTGTTAATTAGTTTCAAAGTAGTATGTTTGTAATATTAATTGTGCGCAGTAACGGAGGACACAAATTCCAAGCACCAGGTTTTCGTGGGGAGCAAAAAAATTTATATACTTGTTGAAATATTTATTTGTGTATTTTCACCACGGATACCCACCAATATAAGAAAAGGTCACTAAGTTTTCGGGGGAAAATTTTTCTTTAGTTGTAACAGATGCCTAATTATTATTATTATTTTCGATTTTTCTAGCCCTACAATAACGTATTACATTTGTTTCGAGAAGTGATGTAGCATCTACAATTTTACTTTGCCAAAACGGCAGCAAAATGCTACAAGACGATACAACAAAGGTATATTCGTTTGAAGGCATCCAGATTCAAAGGGCCTCTTACATTGTGGATTTCTGAATTGTCCCGAAGAATATGGAAAAATAGAATTTAATAAAAATCATTATGTAATTCAATTATTTATAATTAAATTACTAGTTATTATTTTGATTATTTATATTTATTATAAAATTATTATCTAAAAAATTATAGAGCCGTAAATCGCGTACCGCCCGAGTGGTGCAACGGTAAGATACTCGTCTTCCACCATGAAGGTAACCGTCAAGGTCACGGGTTCCAATCCGGGGAATAACATCGAAAACATGCTCTTCACTTACCGAGCATGAGGTGCACTGATAGATGGCACCGTAATTTCCCACCAAACTCCCCCGGTTGGAAATTGCCATCTGGTAATATGATCTGAGTTGCTGAAGTAGTAGTCGTAAATCTGTGATAGTGGTGAAAATAGGCTAATTATCAGGGTTTCGTTACTATGAAACATGGTGATCTCTCTTTTTGCAGTGTTTTAAAAATAAAAAACCCCTAACTTTTTAAAATAAAATAACTAGGAAACAACAGTAGTAGAGATAGAATGGTGAATCAAATAATTCGTTTAATGGGCAGCCCTGGAACTTAAATTGCATTGGCGAGTAAAATTATTGCAATTTTGGGTAATAAATGGCACTACTGTTCTTCAAACAGTTGGTGATATTGTTGTTGACAAACATGGGTAAAATCTGAAAACGTTGGATTCGAAATGGTCACGTTACTGAGCATCGCCATGATAAAAGTGAAGTTTGAAGAAACTTTTCAGCAATGTCTCTATTGCAATTAATGCGTATGCATCACGGATGAACTTTTTAAGCTAATACGACGTTAGGGGTAGTCTTGCTGTGAAACAATGACATTCAAATCCTCCGTTCCCACGGAATTAAACGACTTGGGCACCATCTATAACTAAAGTTACAATAGACTTCCCAAAAATCAGTCTATTTAAAATTCCAGGCCTGCTAGCTTCCCATCGCTTATTGTTTCCAAGTCTGTCATTTCCAAGTTAGGGAGTCCTTTTTGAAGAAATTATCTTAATCTCTACTTTTATTTTAAGCATGCTCCTCTCAACGAACCAACAGATTTTATCTCTAACATGACACTCAATTATATTCATGGCAGATCGGTACCGGTCCAGCAGTCCGAACACTGATATCAAATACCACGAAACCTTTATTTATCAGAATAAAAATATTTTCTAACTTAACGAAAACCTATCACATATTTTCATTAGGGGACATTCAAGTATTATGTAAGCAGATTTTCAGCCATTTTTGATCCCCCCCCCCTGTCAGCAAAGCTTAGAATATTTCATATATTCAAACAGGGGTGGTTGATGACTGAAGCAACCTTCAAACCCCATTCCCCCCCCCCTTGTCATCAAAAGTCAGCAAATCTGAAACCCCCTACCCGCCTCGATGCCGACTGATACTTGAATCATCCCTTATCCTCACTTCAAATATTGTGCCATTGTATCAGGAGGTTTAGTGTAGTTTTGGCATTAGATATGTCAGACCTATATTTAAAATTCGCACAGAAAAGTACATAAATTTTCGAAAAAACAAATTTGGAAATCATCGGAAAATCATAGTAAATGCGTAAAAATGTTAGAAACCGACGGCATCACTGCATTGAAGAGTAGATCCCTCTCTCTCTCTCTCTTCAAATTCAGATGCATCGTATCTACGTATTAGTAGATGTACTGGGAGGGAATTTGAATACTGCCACTTTGCGGTTGTAATATGAAAATAACAGTGAAAGATGAAAATTTAGAAAAAAAAATAGCTACGTATAAAGTTTTTAAGGAAGTTTCTAGAAGTTTTCTAATGCAAGCTTTTGAAATTCAAACTGTGGAAAGATTCAAAATAGTAGTACCAATATTTTCACTTTTTAATGAAATTTTTCTCATATTCATTTATTCCGAATTTTAAAGCTCCTGAAGTTTTTGTGTCGGTTCCCGCAGATAGCGCTGCCCCCTAGAACGAATTACTAGGTTTAGCACTCAGATATATTTACATAACATTTCCATTAAATTCGGATATTCCGCCAGTGTCTCCGGAATATTCTTCAACCGAAATTCTTTCGTCAGTTGTTTGCTTAGATGTCTGTATCAAGAAGCTATTTACTTTAAAAAGCCTTCAAGTCTGTTTTTCAATCTGAATTCAAGTAATGCTGTGGTATAAATGAGTATTTCAATATGAGAAGGGTATTTGAATTGAAATAAATAAAATCTATTCAATCTCTCTGTTGGTGGTATATTCATTACAATACGGAACGTTTATATTTTTGGCCTCCTATTGTGCAAAGCATGAAAATTTAATAATTACTGAAAAAAACCAACTCATTCGCGGGCTTCAATGGCGTGAGTGAAGCGTGATGATTAAATTATTTTTTTAATCAACTTTAAACTTCATTTCTATTGGGTGCAAAGTTTAAAAAAAACGCAAAATTGACACTTGAAAAGATTAAAAATTTATTTATGTACAAATGTTTTTTTAAGAATTAATGCTGTAAATTCAATAGACAAATTGCTTAAACTGTACACGTGTCTGGACTATGAGTAGAAAAGATAGATTTTAGTTCGATCATATTCCCTCCCCCCAAAACCTGCGTTGCTCCAATGTAAACATATTCGAGAATTTACGTCTTTCTTCAAACATCCAGCTTTCTGTGCCAACAACAGCACGCGTAGCTCTTCTCTGCACCTCCCTCAACGAAGTATGCATCCCTCCGTAGGTATTTCGTCTACAAAACCTTACGGAATATTCCAGTCCAGGACGAGCTGAGCCTCAGAAAAGCGGAAGAATGACTTTAAAAACACGAAACGTATGGAACCGAGCCTTCTATTCGATTTTTTGACCACCGCTCAACAATGTTCAGACAACCTAACCCACTCGTCAATGAGAATTCCCAAATCGGTGAACCTAGGTGCATCTGGATATATATTTATAATATGTAAATAGCGTATATTATATAAATATATATTATGTAAATATGTGTGGGTAATTCAAATGTGATCGCTGACACCCAGCACTGTGAACGGAGGCTGTGTTTGATTATTCCCGTCGCAGTGCAGGCTCTGTAGTACAAAGTAGAAAATAACTGATACGAAGGGGAGGGGGGGGGGGAGAATTATTGGAGGTTTTTAGCATGTTAACTATTGTTAACGATATTCCAGGATTCTCAACTAGGAACTAACTAAAAACTCCTCTTTCTGTATAATTCCCAGGACGGAGATGCGGATCAACAGTACTCAGTTTACTCGGTTCCTGCAAGTACTCTGCAAGTCCCAAAATATGAACCTGAAGGAGACCAAGAACAAGTTGAAAGATGTACGAAGTCCAGGTTGCAGTGCGACGTTTGTATGGGTCGAAGTTTTGCATATTCTCCAATTTTTTTTTTTTGAGTATCCGGAAAGGAGCGGATCCACACAAGGTGATGTAGTATTATAGATGATGATTCATAAAATCATCCCGTATTTTACGGGATAGACTACATCTTCCCTTCTCTGGATCCGCGCCTCTGTGTATATGGAAATAGGTATAACGATTCGCAGGGCCGCAACTAGGGGGGGGGAGCAGGCGGGTCTGGTGCCCCGGGCGCCGGGCCAGAGGATGTGGACCTCAAATTTGACCCTCTAACATCTTGTTCATCATTATAATGGGGCGTCACAGAATGCGTGCTTGCCCCGGCTGACAAAGCGTCTAGTTGCGGCCCTGACGATTCATGATGAAGACCGTATTAGATATAAGCTGGAATTCTACTGTTTTTAAATATACTTTATATATATTATTTTAATACTTTTAACGTAATAACGTAACTTTTACTCCTAATGTAAAACTTTTCGATTCCCTTTTGCTTTCAGATGACTAAGGAACAAAAACAATTTACTTCCATGTTGTCCCGTCGGACCGGATTTGGGTTCCTGAGAAAGAAGTTCGCCCCTGATGGGTTCCTCACCAGGAAAAATTGGCTATCCTGGCTGAAGCTTTGCGAGATAGACATTCCTTCCGGCAACGCGAGTGATTTGTTTACAGTCGCATGGAACGAGGGCATGAAACAATGAAAGTAAGGAAATTTTAATTTTTTTTCTCTTTCAATTCTCTTTCTTTTTCATTTTTTAAAATTCCCAATTAAATCAGGAAAGAAAGCGAAAGTTTACGCGAGAAATGTAAAATCTGCAGTAAAAAATCACGATAGGTTTTTTGAAATTTATTTTTAGCATAAATATCTCGAGCCTCTCCCCCCCGCCCCCCTTTCCAAGCAAACTTCCCTTTGTACTTTTTCAAAATGAATTTTTAAGCTGCCTTGAAATTCGAAATTTTGAACCTGGGTGCTGTTACACGTACAATTATCGCGTCGTCTTATTTGCGACCAAATCGAAAAACGCATTGTTTGCGACCGAAACCACTGGGGGCAGCTGAGGGCCGATGATGGGAAATCTAGATCCTCTCGTGTCTTTCCGTTCGCAGGCATTTTCTTTGACCTATGGCCATCTGCGAATTTCCCTTTCCAGCAAGAACGGGAAATGAAGATTGAATCACAGTACGTGTAACAGTGACCGATTCCAAAATTTTGTATTTCAAATCAGTTTAAAATTTCATTTAAAAAGTACGAAAGTAAGTTTGCTTGGAAAGTAGTTCGAGTTGAAAAATCGATGTTTTTTTTAACAAGAATGGGACCCATAACACCTTAAAAAAATAATATTTCATTATTGTTGCATAAAACTTGCAAATGTGAATTAGGAAATACTATAATCTTTCCTCAAAGTAGTGAAATTCACATCTGCGTATTATAATACGCTGGAAAATACGGTACATTTATCTCACAAGAAAAAATGCATTTCTTCTCTAAAATACTTCTTCATAATTTTTTTTTTTATTCAATACAATACAATACAAATACAGCGCCACAACAGGCAAACCGCCCAACGAGGTGGCTGACTTAAGAACATCATGGATCCCCGATACCCCCTACTGCTACACCACACATGCATCCCGCCCACAACTCCCCCCCCCCCCCGCGGAACCCCCAACGAATCGGTACATGCGGGAATGTGCGTGTACGTGTAGTGAAACCTGACGTGAAGTTTCTTGTTTCTCTGTAATGCTTGTTATGTGTAGTGCTGCCATCTGCCACCAGTTTTTCTAACTATGAGTGAAGTGGTATGATTGAATGATTTATCGTTGTAGGACTGTTGCTCTCTGTGGCGAGACTTTTGAACGGGGAGATCGTCTCGCATTTGCGCCTTGAAGTTGGGAACCACAGAAAACCAACTTCAGCCGACCACTAAACATGTAAACTGTAGAAAGAAATCCAAGTTTATGTGTGACTTGATATAATTAGAAATTTTTTCACTCTTTCTTTCTACTCCTTTCTTTTAAGAGTAACACAGAATTTCCATTGAACCACATTTAGCTACTACGCCAGTATAGTTAACCTCTTCACCTGTGATCCAAAACTGGCTATTAAGAAATTGATTTTTCCTTATAGAATGTCTAAATGCCCCTTAAAATGTTTCTTTTTTTTTAAAAAACCTAATTAATTAATTGGGGTCGATATCCTTATAGGACCATTGGAAGGTCTTCACTTGAAAAAGAATCATTATAAACCAATTAAAACAGAGAGAACTCTTAAAACTCTGGAGCGAAAAGGTCAAATTATTGAACTAATTAACTAGAAATAATATAAGTGATGTTCTACCCTATATAGTGTATATACTCTAGATGGGTTTCAATGTTTCAGGGTTGGGTTCCGGCCAGTGACAAAAAAGGGGTAAAGATGGGAAGAATGAAAGTAAAATAATGGATAATACCTAAATGATCAAATATTGGTGTTATATTCTGATTAGTTATGATTTCCATCATTCCTTTGGATATCTTACCACAAATATATTGTTGATCAGTTAACTTTCAAGTGCTTTTCGAATAAGTTGCTTGTATCATGGACATGTATAGCAATTCTAACCTAGTATTTTTAGGAACCATATTTTGCTTAACAGAAAAGTAATTTAACATCTCAAGAAAAAAACTTTGTAGTAGTTCATATATTTTTCTTTCTCCATTCGCAATTATGTCTTTTTTACACCCTTATCTGCACGTATATGAACTTAATACTAAAACGACGGACGCGGTCGTTTTGACCGGAAAGCTATGCGACCATGCGAATGAATACACCATTGGTTATCAATTTGAGGTTTTTGAATTCCTAGAACACAAATGTTCGGTGTTCCTTAGTTGGACGAAGTTCTACCTATAACAACTGTGGCGGTGAAAATTTCCGCGGTACACGGAAAAAGCTCTCCCGAAACCCTAGTTGGAAATTTATGCTATAGAACAGGGCTTTCTAACGTAGAAGCTTTCGTGGAACACTTGATGGTACTGTTTCGCAAGATTTCTTAAATATATAAATATAAATTTGTTTGCAGGTCCAAGCAAGAACTTGGTGATCTCGAGTTCCATAAGTTACTGGCTCTTCTGGCAGCATACCTCGACACAGATGTCTTGGAACTGAAGTCCCTGCTTGGCACACCTGGAAAGGTTTGTTGTTTTTTTTTTTTGTCATTTCCACTTTTTCCTCGTGTTACTCTAGTACAGAGTTTTTCCGGTTGACTAAAAGCATGTAGTTAAAAAACATGGGTATTTGTGGAATACTAATTACATAGCAGTGGAATATGGTAGCCCAGGTCAACAAGATACGCGCGAAATCTGCCACAAGATGCTCAGAGATATCGTGCGTTCAATACTCTCTTTTGTCCTTGCCAGTGCTTTTTTTTTTCTCTCCTTTTCCAAGGAACAATTGTAAAAACAGAACATGATGATGAAACAGCACAATTGCTATTGAAGAAAGTCTACGCATTAAACGTTTGGCATACGAACCTGTCGGTCAGAAACATAAAAAAAAGCCGTTCGGAATCTGTATAAGTAACGGTCTAATGAGTTCTATTGTGAAGAAAATAAAGGCGAGGGAGAAAAATAAGATTAAATGAGCGTTTTTCTCGCTATCCGAAAGCTATGTGCATAACTAGGATGACCAAATGGCAAAAAAAAAAAAAAAAAAACGGACATTTTTTCATTGAATAATAACGAATTGTAAAATAACGAATTCACAATTTAAAAACTTCAAAGTGGGTTTTCAGCAAGCTCGACCAAAACATCTTATATATACGATGAAATAGCCGAATATTATAAAAAAAACAATCTGTCCCGTAAAATATAGGTCATAATTATGGTCACACTATGTGTAACTCTCAAATATATTTTTTGACACTCTACTATCTAATGCAAGTGAGGATTCCTGTTCCGCCGAGTGAATGTGGAGTTTTGGGACACCCTGTATACTGAAGAAATTTTTAATACTTCTTCAATATACAGGGTCAGGGCCGCAACTAAGGGCGGGGACAGGCAGCTCTCGTGCCCCGGGCGCTAGACCCAAGGGGGGTGCCAATTTCATTCTGAAAAACCTCTCCTTTAATATATTACAAGGAGGCTTTGAAATGTGCGCTTGCCCCGGGTGACCAAGCATCTAGTAGCGGCCGTGTACAAGGTGTCCTGAAAGTAAGCATTCGCTGTGCGAAACAAGAAGTGCAGGACTCACTCTCACTTGCAGTAGATAAAAGTGTCAAATATATATATATATATATTTGTGAGTTATACATAGTGTGAACATATGATCCATATTTAACGATGCAGAATTATTTTTCCACAATATTCGGATTTTTCATCGTTTTAAAAAAAATGTTAATTTTGCCAAGCTTGCTGAAAACTTGGAAATTTTCAAATCGTGAATTCGTTAGTTTAACATGAGCTATGGATCAATGGAAATATCCGTTTTTTGTTTTTGTTTTGGTCATCCTATTTATACACATAGCTTCAGGGGATAACGAGAAACATTTAATCTTTCAGCTCAATAATCTTTTTGTTTTCTCCTCCATATTCATTTTCTGAGAAATTCAGAACTTATTAGAACGTTACTTATACAGTTCACAGCCGATTTCGAACGGCTTTTTTTATGTTTCACACCGCAATCGTTTGAAAGCCAAACGTTTGGTGTGCAGACTTTCTTCAATAGCAATGTGCTGTTGGATCATCATGGCGCTGTTTTTGCAATAGTTCCTTGTATCAGAAAAAACAGTGGAAAGGACAAAAGAGGGTATTGAACACACGACATCTCTGAGCATCTTCTAGCACAGTTCACGACTTTCTTATTGACCTAGGCTACCATGTTTCACTGCTATGTAATTAGTATTCCACAAATACCTACGGTTTTTTTTTTTAAATCTTGACAACTCGTAAGCAATATCACTGATTTCAGGTTTAAGTATATTCACATTAAAATATCCACATACAATGATGGTCACTCATGGGAAATTTCCCTTACGCTTTTCTTTCAACATTAAACAAAAGAATTATTGGAAGGAAAAAAACGCAGGTAAATGTCAATGCCTTTCTCGAGACCTTCTTCCGAGAATGATCATTTCTACACATTGAAACGATGTAATTATTGTGGATTACAAAAATGTGCCACGAATTTTTTACTGCATATTGTCACCTCGAAATCCCTAAACTTTGATGGACTAATTGACTGAATGTTGACAGAGGTACGGTATCAGATGCTTGGTCAGCCGAGGCAAGCACGCATTGAGGAGGCCCTCCTTTTAATGTTGAGAGAGAAGTTAAAGAATGAAATTTTCGCCCTTAAGGTCTGGCGCCAGGGTCATCAGAACTCCCAAGTTCCTTCTTAGTTACGGCCCGGCTCAGAATAGTTAAAAAACGAATTCTCAACGAATAGATAGTCTAATTCATAACGAAATCTGTTTCAATATCAAATGCCACAATACAAGGTCTAATTGCTTATTTGCTTTGTATTTCAAATCTCTCTCTCTCTCTCATCGGCAGAGTGTTGGTTCATCAGAGGACGGGATGATACTCTACAAGAGTGGACGTGGCTAAGGTATGGCCCACCGAACGGACGTCGCCGAGAACACTTGGTAAACTCGACGCTACAAGGAGAAAGACAAGAACGAACACTAGTGAAGTCACTACGGTCGAACAGTACAACTATAGTTAGAATCAGCTATTTTTTTTTTTGTACAGTACATTCTACATTTGGCATTCTTGTAAATCTTCATAGAATTTCTGTAGGGGGGTCGAATAGTATTCATCTCAGCAACATTTGTACGTAAGCTTTTAGTAAAGATAGTGTGCCTTATGTCTCTTGGTTCATCCGTGGAGTAGTACCTTTTTCAACCCGATCGATTACTATAAGAATTTACTATTGATTTGACGAGTTCAAATCAATAGTTTGATTCATTATATAAATAATATGATGACATAATATAGTACATTTTCTTAAATTGATATAGAAATGCTTGTTCTTGCTCTGGACTCCACTTCAATAAAACATATTTTCTAGTCTCAGGTCTGTTATGGGTTTTGCGTAATCTGAATAAAAATTTATAAATCGCTTGAAGAAATTACACATCCCCAAGAATCGGTGGCAGTTCTTTAAAGATTTCGGCTGGGGGAAAGTTTGTATAGCTTTAACACTGTCCGGATGTGGACATACACTCCCTTTTCCCCAGTTAAGTGCTAGGTATTTTATTTCTTCATAAAATCACATTTCTTTGGTGCCAATTTAAAATTGTATTTTTCTGACAAAAGGAAAACTTTTTCGAATTTTCGCAAATTTACTAAAATATTTCGCACCATCCAATTGTGCTAGAATATCTTTGATCAAAGGCACTGCATACGAATCAGATTGAATGGTGTCATTAGTCTATCTAAGATCAACACACATCCTATGCCCATCATTTTTCTTACGGACCATTAATGTAGGTGCCACTACTACTAGTGCCACTATCTAGGTTAATTAGTACTCATACTGGGTGATATGATTCCACTCTCTACCATGTCTGCCACTTGTTTCTTTAATTCAGTTTTTAGATGGTACGGGGTGGGATATCTAGTCGACTTTTGCATTTCCTTCCCATTCCAAGGTATTTTACGTTTTGCTACGTTCGTCCGACCAATTTCAGATGTGTCTCGAGCAAAAACATGAGCATATCGCATCAAAGGAGATAATAATCTCCTTTTTAAATAAGCAGGCATACCTTGAAGATCAAAATCATCTGCTTGCAATGACTTAAAATATTTTTTTGAAGGGGGTATCGCTTCCTCTCTCTCAATTCTGAGTCATCTGAAACTGTGACTGTACCCGATTTTGTACCCTTTGATAAATATCTATCAGACTCAGACATATTAGTTATTAAAACTTTAACCTTCCCCTTTTCGTCGATCTCTTCCACTGAATGAGCCAACCATGCAACACTATTTCGATTCCCTTCTTTAGGAGTAATTAGCACCTCACTTCCACGTTCAATATACGGTACTTCCACTGTCAATAATTTTCGCGTTCTAGGAAGAACCAGGCAATACCAAATTCACCATACACTGCTGATCATTCCCATGGTCGTCTTCCCGCCTGACCAGTGGCACTGTGACATATTCTTATTCCTTAGACAACCACTCTCAGCGTCCAATGCAAAATTATCAGCCTTAATAAAATCATAGCCCAATATAATATCACTGGCTATAATACCCGGCGCTGCCCGGGTTTTCTTCAATGAGGCCTTTTGGATCACGTGATATCTCCCTCTTTCTCTCTTTCAAGGACATACAAACCGTGTTTAAGTGAACCAACATGGCTACTCATGCAATAAACAAATCTAGATTTAAAGAAACGTAGAAATGAATATATATATATTTTTTTCTTTTTTAAAGGGCGCTAATTATTTCGACCCCCCTCCCCCCCCCCTGACCTTCAAGTTATCACCTGTATCAAGTGACTGCCTGTTTCAGCTTTCAAAAATGCTTAATTAAAGCTGTGGAATTTTTCCGCTATATATTGCTGATGGAAATTCGTCGATATTTTCTCCTATCGCTTCCCGAAACTTTTAAAGAATTCTGGCTCTTGCATGTACGTTCTAAAACAATGTCAGTTTATATTTAGATAAATTGCAGACGAGAGATCGTATCCCATAGATAGAGTGCATTTCAGCCCTGGTGCTGCAAAATGTCACCAAATTCTAGCTCATATTCTGTTTCTCAATCTCCACTACTACTATTGCGACTAAACCGCACATGCACCTTATCCATATTTCTCTGCGGAATAGCTAACGAATTGGTACATGTTGAAATGTGCGTGTATGTGTTATGAACCTAACGTGAAGTTTGTTTCTGTGTAATGCTCGATATGTATGGTGCTGCCATCTGCCATCAATCTTTCTAACTATGCATGGAGTGTAATGATTGAATAGTATACCAATGTAGGCCTGTTGCTCTCTGCGGCGACACATTTTAACGGCTCACATTTGAGAGTCGAAGTTAGGCACTCTCATTCTTCACTCTGAGATAAGTAAAAAACAAGAATGAGAATTTTCCAACGATTCGGTGCATGTCGGAACGTGTTGCTCGTGTGTACATTTCTGATCCTAACCCAGGGTGCTCGACCGTTTCCTGAGTGCCAGTTACATAATTTGATAACCTGTTGCGGGCCACAATTAAATGAAACGTGATTCAGAATTTTTTTTTTTTTTTAAATTTCAAATAGATAATGTGAGGGAACTCTTATTTCCAAAAGGGAACACTTGCATTTATTTTTTCATTTTCGGAATTCATTCAACGGATGAAATCGCTCTATCGTCTTATTGAACGGGGTTTATTTCAGTGGAAATAGTTTTGGTAAAAATTAAAAATTGCAATATAAAATCAGTCGTTTCTACCAAAAGATGAACGTATTCTTCTCGTTCATTCTCCCACTTCGGTATTGAAAAAAAAATGGTTTGGTAGAAACCTCTCGACAACGGTCACCCATTTTGGAAATGTTTCGTTTTGAAAGAAAACTAGTGAAAGTATTACCGTTTGATTAAAATTATAGAGCTGGTCAAGTCTGAAAATTGTTAATTTTTTCCACGTCAGCAGTCGATTACAGATGGTTCTACCTAGGCCACGAATAGACCGTTACAAACACTGCTCTCTCCTCATTAACATATGAAGCACACCCACAATTTTAGGTCTCATCCCATGAACCTAAAATTTTGTCCGCTAACGAGGAGTGTTCGTTAATGGATAGTAAAATACCAGTAATCCCGTTGACGTTATTCACTGTAGAATGTGCGTGCGTGCGTGCGTGCATGCGTGTGTGTGTGTGTGTTAATGACGAGAGTGCAATGTGTGTTAGGGTTCATTCGTGGGCTCGGTAGAACCATCTGTAATCGACTGCAGACGTAGAAAAAATTAAAATTTTTCAGACTCGATCAGTAGAGTCACTTGGTAATATTTTCATTAATTTTATTTCCGAAATTCAAACGTAGATAACTAACTCCCTTGAATGTTGATCAAGAAATATTCTTCTACCATTAATATCTGCTACTAAATTCGACATGCACCTTGTTCGTATTCCTCCGCGGAACTTCTAACGAATTGGTACATGTTGGAATGTGTGTACGTATAGTGAAACTTCTGTGAAGTTTGTTTCTGTGACATGCTTGTTATGTGTAGTGCTGCCATCTGCAATCAATTTTTTTAAGCTATGAGTTTTTCTCAACTCGTAGAGAATGAAGTGTAAATTGCTGCATGCTGCTACCTGTTGGGGTATTTTTTATTTTTCACTTTTACTGTAAATATAGCGAGAGTGGAAATGTTCCCTTTTGAAAATAATCTTCTGATGCGTGTGTGTCTGTTTAGAATTCATGGACAGAAGCAACACTCCCTCTCACTTTTTTTGCCTAAGCAAACCTGTTTTTTCTAAGCGTGGCAAAGCAATTTGTCATGTACGTATACCAGCGATTCTCAAACTTTTAGTTCGTGCTGCTCCCTTGCCCAATTTATGATTCTACTGCAGCTCTCCGGAATAGTTTAACCCTTCACATACAAGTTGTTGGCGATAAATTTGAATGTTCTGTATTAGACGTATAGGCGATAAATATGGTAGCCTTGTTCTCACGTTAAAAAAGGAAGAAAGGGAAAGAAAGAAAAAAAAAGCGATAAGGGTGGGAGGAACAGTACAGACAGTAGTTGGAGAAGAGAGTTACAGAGAGATAAGAGATGTACATTACCTTGCTTTTTCGCCCTTACGTGTTTTCTTTCTCACTTCCGTGTACAGGGTGATTCAAAACTCAATGCACAAACTTTCTATCTCCCCTAAAAGTTTGTACGTTGAGTTTTGGATCACCCTGTATAATAGAAGGATTAGTTACGAGAAAGATACATTATATATAGGGGGATGACGGGGAGGGGGAAGCTCAGGAGAAATTGTGTGGGGGGGCGCACACACACACAACTTTGTTTCATAGGGTTACAATAAAACTTCACGATGAGTAAAAAAGAGGTTGAAGGAAACAGTCAGCTGGATTAAATTTACTTCCCTGGCATATTTGAACGCAATATTACGCCAATTTATTGGTCGTAAAAGGGTAAATAGATATTTCAACCTTATAAAAGAATCACTTCTAAGCGTAGATTGCCTCACAAATCAATATCTCCCACTCATCACGATGCCACTGGAAAAAGTTAACAACGCCCGTAGAAGACGCGACGCACACTTTGAGAAACACTGTCGTATACTAATGGTTAACCCTAACTTTTTGAAATAAAATAACTAGGAAACAACAGTAGTAGAGATAGAACGGTGAATAAAATAATTCGTTCAATGTGCAGCCCTGGAATTTAAATTGCACTGGCAAGTAGAATAATTGCAATTTTGGGTAATAAATATCACTACTGTCCTTCAAACAGTTGGTGATATTGATGTTCACAAACATGGGTCAAATCTGAAAACGTTGGATTCAAAATGGTTGTGTTACTGAGCATCGCCATGATAAAAGTGAAGTTTGAAGAAACTTTTCAGCAATGTCTCTATTGCAATTAATGCGTATGCATCACGGATGAACTTTTCAAGCTAATACGACGTTAGGGTGCTCTTGATGTGAAACAATGACATTCAAATCCTCCCTCCCCACTGAATTAAACGACTTGGGTGTCGTTGTACTAAACTGAAGAGCCAAAAAAAAACTGGTACAGGCATGCGTATGCAAATAAAGAGATATGGAACCAATCAGAGTACGGCGCTGCGGTCGGCAACGCCTATATAACACAACAAGTGTCTGGCATAGTTGTTAGATCGGTTACTGCTGCTACAATGACAGGTTATCGAGATTTAAGTGAGTTTGAACGTGGTGTTATAGTCGGCGCACGAGAGATGGGTCATAGCATCTCCGAGGTAGCGATGAAATTTGGATTTTCACGTACGACCATTTCACGAGTGTACCGTGAATATCGGGAATCCGGAAAAAAATTAAATCTACGACATCGCTGCGGCCGGAAAAAGATCATGCAAGAACGGGACCAACGACGACTGACGAGAATCATTCAACGTGACAGCCGTGCAACCCTTCCGCAAACTGCTGCAGATTTCAATGTGGGCCATCAACAAGTGTCAGCGTGCGAACCATTCAACGAAACAAAATCGATATGGGCTTTCGGAGCCGAAGACCCACTCGTGTACCCTTGATGACTATAACACCAAACATGGCCCCCGCTCTGTCCCTTGCGGGATATAAGCGGATTACCTTGCGGCTGGGCCATGCTGGAAGAACTATCCCGACATCCGGGCCCGGCGAACATCCCCCGACTCGCAAGCCACAGGGTCCGTCCCGCCGGGACCCCACTCTATCCCAAGCAGCCGCACTCCGGGAAGCTCCCGGAAACCTCCCATGGTCAAGAAGGAGCGCAGGTGGACCGTCCGCCAGATCTCCGACCCAGCAAAAACATTCCGACGTACCCTTGATGACTGCACGACACAAAACTTTACGCCTCGCCTGGACCTGACAACACCGACATTGGACTGTTGAGGACTGCAAACACGTTGCCTGGTCTGACGAGTCTCGGTTCCATTTGCTTCGAGCTGATGAACGTGTACGGGTATGGAGACAACCTCGTGAATCCATGCACCCTACATGTCAACAGGGGACTGTTCAAGCTGGTGGAGGCTCTGTGATGGTATGGGGCGTGTGCAGTTGGCGTGATATGGGACCCCTGATACGTCTAGATACGACTCTGATAGGTGACAGGTACGTAAGCATCCTGTCTGATCACCTGCACCCATTCATGTCCATTGTGCATTCCGACGGACTTGGAAAATTTCAGCAGGACAATGCGACACCCCACACGTCCAGAATTGCTACAAAGTGGCTCTAGGAACACTCTTCTGACTTTAGACACTTCCACTGGCCACCTAAATCCCGAGACATGAACATTATTGAACATATCTGGGATGCCTTGCAACGTGCTGTTCAGAAGAGATCTCCACCCCCCCCCCCTCTTACTCCTACGGATTTATGGACAGCCCTGCAGGAATCATGGTTTTCAATCAATTACCTCCTGCACTACTTCAGACATTAGTCGAGTCCATGCAACGTCGTGTTGCGGCACTTCTGCGGGCTCACGGGGGCCCTTCACGATATTAGGCAGTTGCCAGTTTTTTTGGCTCTTCAGTGTATAAGTAGAATTACAATGGATTTCCTAAATCAGTGTATTTAAAATTCCAGGTCTGCTAGCTTCCCATCGTTTATTGTTTTCAAGTCTGTCATTTCCAAGGTAGTGAGTCCTTTTTGAGGAAATTATCTTAATCTCTACTTATATCTCTCAACTAACCAACAGATTTTACCCCTAACATGACACTCAATTATATTCATGGCATATCGGTACCGGTCCGGCAGTCCGAACACTGATATCAAATACCACGAAACCTTTATCCATCAGAATAAAAATATTTTCTAACTTAACGAAAACCTATCACATATTTTCATTAGGGCACATTCAAGTATTATGTAAGCAGATTTTAAGCCATTTTTGCCCCCCCCCCACCTTGTCAGCAAAAAGTCAGCAAAACACTGACCCCCCTCCTCCCTATCAGCAAAAGTCAGCAGATCCGAAACCCCACTCCCGCCTCGATGCTGACGTAATACTTGAATCACCCCTTATCCTCACTCCAAATATTGTGCCATTGTATCAGGGGGTTTAGTGTAGTTTTGGCATTAAGTATATCAGACCTATATTTAAAATTCGCACAGAAAATTACAAAAATTTTCGAAAAAAGAAATTCGGAAAACATCGGAAAATCATAGCAGATGCGTAAAAGTGTTAGAAGCCGACGCCACCACTGCATTGTAGAGTAGCTCTCTTCAAATTCAGATGCATCGTACCTATTTACTAGTAGATGTACTGGGAGGGAATTTGAATACTGCCACTTTGCGGTTGTAATATGAAAATAGTAGTGAAAGATGAGAATTTAAAAAAAAAACTACGTATGAAGTTTTTAAGAAAGTTTCTAGAAGTTTTCTAATGCAAGCTTTTGAAATTCAAATTGCGGGAAGATTCAAAATAGTAGTACCAATATTTTTACTTTTTAATGAAATTTTTCTCCTATTCATTTATTCCGAATTTTAAAGCTCCTGAAGTTTTTGTGTCAGTTCCCGCAGATAGCGCTACTCCTTAGAACGAATTACTAGGTTTAGCACTCAGATATATTTACATAACATTTCCATTAAATTCGGATATTCCGTCAGTGTCTCCGGAATATTTCTTCAACCGAAATTCTTTCGTCAGTTGTTTGCTTAGATGTCTGTATCAAGAAGCTATTTACTTTAAAAAGCCTTCAAGTCTGTTTTTCAATCTGAATTCAAGTAATGCTGTGGTATAAATGAGTATTTCAATATGAGAAGGGTATTTGAATTCAAATAAATAAAATCTATTCAATCTCTCTGTTGGTGGTATATTCATTACAATACGGAACGTTTATATTTTTAGCCTCCTATTGTGCAAAGCATGAAAATTTAATAATTACTGACAAAAACCAACTCATTCACGATCTTCAATGGCGTGAGTGAAGCGTGATGATTAAATTATTTTTTTAATCAACTTTAAACTTCATTTCTATTGGGTGCAAAGTTTTAAAAAAAACGCAAAATTGACACTAGAAAAGATTAAAAATTTATTTATGTACAAATGTTTTTTTAAGAATTAATTCAGTAAATTCAATAGACAAATTGCTTAATCTGTACACGTGTCTGGAGTATGAATAGAAAAGACAGATTTGAAGGAGGTTGCGGCACACTTATCAAGCTTAAATTATATATATCAACATTTACAGACGCAAAATAAACAAAGTGAGTAGGAGGAGGGCGAACAAATTTTACGGAAATGCAAACAACGTTTACAAACAGAACACATGCTTCGGCTTTCCATTCTGTTCGTGCAATATGTTCGGTTTGAACACGAGTAGCGTTATAATTCATAGAGTTAACCGAGAAATAAAATGAAATGCGAGAAAAAGAAAGAAAAATAAAATGCTAGACATGAGATATTTACATAGGTTACACATAAAACATCCAATTAACTACCACCTGATACATGTTTAAAATAGTTCAGCTATTTAACAGCACTTTTCCCACCCTATATGAATGATAACTCATGCGCTTAAAAGGAATTACATCCTATTCGAAATCGTTTGGAAATGTATAATGTACCTACCGGGCTCTCTTCGGGTAATTTGATCGCGTTATCGATAAACGAATTAATCATTTTTTTCGAATTAAATTTTAAAATTTAACGTTAGAGGTCGGCCGTGAAGAGAGGGAAATGGATTCAAAAAAATCACCCAGGTTCACTGTGGATTGTGTGTAAAGAACCTATTAAATAACGTCCGACACAATGAGTCACCAACCAAAAACATTTTTGAATTATTATGGTTGCATTTAATTATGACATTCACATTGCCTAGTGTTAGAACCAGCAAAAAACGACTGAGTCGCCGAAAGAGAGCGTTGCTGACGGAGTTAAGTGAGGGGGGGGGGGGGGAGAGAGAAAGAAAGAGACTCTGAGAGAACCTCATAGCGATGTGGTAGGACCACAGAGTTAGAATAATATATCCACAGAGTTAGACTATAATTATATAAATAATTATATCTTTAGTCTATGGATAGGACGGTGAGAAGAGGGCCTAGGGGAACAGAGCTGGGTAGTGGTTGATTTGGAGGTCAAAAGAGAGACCGCATTGAAGAGACCGTAATTGCGAATGGTGTATAAAGTTTTGAATATTTAGAAACTTGAAGTAAACAAAGTATATACTGTGTACTTATGTACTGTATAATGTAATAAATAGATTCAGGCAAAGTTCAACTTGTACTGTTCTTTCCAGAAAATTATTCAGCGTGAACTTGTGTGTGATATGCTTATACCGGTGTAGCATTGTGACGAGTTAACATATCAGAAGGTGAACGTTAATCACGACCTTGGACTAATCCTTGAATCGTAATAAGTAAGTATATGTAAGTGATTATTCTTATTTCTTTCGCCAAAATGAGTGTGTGTCGAGAAAAGACTTTCGAAAAATGTTAAAAAAACGCGAGAAAGGAAGATCTGCGAAAAAGTGGAGGAGAATTACTCGGAGACATACCGGAGAATATATATGACGGCCATAGAGATTAGGGATGACGTATTGCATATTGAATAGCGGGAAAAACAGATCAGACTCTGAAGTCGTCGATATGATAGTTAACATGATAATTGAAGAACGGAAACATGAAGAAAAAATTAAGGCGGAAAGTGAGAGGGAGATAAAATAATTGAACGTGTCAAATTAGCGCAAACGCGCGCAGAAATTGAATTAGGCTCGTAAAAGTAGTTCTCTCTCAAAGTAGTTCTCAGATTGACCCGGAAAACAAGGTATCTTTAGAGAGCTTGATGAAGAATGTTAGAACGATGACGATTCTTATTCCATCAGAACCTGGATATGTTGGAACTTATTTTTCGCATCTCTCGAAAAATAATTCAAGACCAAGAGTGTCCTGGAAGGTTTCAAATAGGAAATCTTCTTGAATTTGAAAGGTGAGAGAGAGGGCTGTTAATTTAATAGTCTATGTAGGTGAGGAGAACTTGAAAGATTATGCGAGAATAAAGAGATGGTGTTGAAAGAATTCCAATCCCCACCGTTGGCATGCTTAGGGCAGTTCGAAAAGGCGAAACGCGAGGCCAACGAGACACGTTCAATTAGCATCACGCTATTCGATTACTGCTGTAGCCTGTGACAAGTCTCTGATTTCTATTCCTCGGAGGAATTGATCCATGTCAGATCAGATCTATAATGAATTAGATCAGGAAACTACACTTTACTAATGTAAAACAGGGTGAAGGTTGGGTGAGGCCAGCGGAATTCGGAAAGGAATGCGATTTCTTTTTCTTTTTTGTCACATCCAGAGGCAAATAATTTTCCGAGTGTAGTTTTGATCATTTGATCATTTTTGTCGCACCACGGTCATTTTCTGCACACGAGGGCTAATTAGACCGGGACCTACAATTTATTTCCGATTCCGAAAGGCAGGCTTGTTTTTTATACTCATCGAGAGGTTGGTGCGCTAACCCCTCGATGGGGGGCTCCCTGCGGAGCAATTTTTTGCTGTGGTCAAGTCGCCGTTTTTTGTTATACCCCTGTGTCAGGAAAGTTTTCTGACAATGTAGTTTTGAGTTCAAAGAGAAGAGTTCATTGAGAAAATAGCAAACAGAAATAAATTACATTAATGATGACAGGTTTAGAACCCAGAGATTCTCCGAACGAGCATATGCAACCCCCTCTCCAGCACAACGAACTTCCCCCCAAAAATTTCGAGACAAGCGATGTCTCCTTCCACAAAAGAAGAAATAACAAGAACGAAAGAGGGGAGGTTAAATGCTTCTCACGTTTCGGATACGGTCATATAGCCAGAGATTGTTTAAAAAACAAACAAGTAATACCGTGTGAGGAACTTGAAGGCGTAAACCCCCCTCCCCTCCAGACGTCAGTGAAACGACACACCAGCGTGTGCGAGTGTGCGAGAGTAAACATGTATCCAGAGACATCTTCAGCCAGTTGCTCGTGAGCACCACGGTGCTCCCGGAAGTATCCAGAGTGCTCAATGCCCGAGTCCAATTTCATGCTCGCGAGCACTTGATCAACTTTGCAATTAAACACTTTGGTGTAATTATATTCAAGCATTGAAATCATCGCCTTTTCATGCATCCATATTCAAAACTTGCCGTAAGGGTGCTCCTCCCTTGATCATGCGGTACAGGTAGTGCTCGTGATTGGGAAAAAGTTGAAGACCTCTGATGCAAGCAATATCTTGTCTATTGGCCGACAGCAAAGCGTTGACTCACTGATATATCTAAAAGACGATAACGCGGAGGGGAAAATTGCAACAGTAATGATATATACCAGGAGTACTAGCTGCTTCACAAAATACAGTGTTGGCAAGCGATTGGGGTTGGTAGTACAGCCGGTATTTGAAAATGTGATTGGATTCGGAAATATGAAAACTCCAGCCATGAGGGCGTTAGGAATAATAATGATAATAGCTGGTATTGAAGTCGATATATGTTCACGCACAGAAAACAACCATTTCAGTAGTCGACTATGATGATACCCAATTTTATGACTTGGTAATGGTGCAGTCGTTTATAAATTTACCGCATGTTGCTTGCACAAAATTTGGAAAAGAGTTGAATTTATATTTCTGCCGATGACAATTCGATTCAATGGTCGTTTGCAGATGATTGTTCTCTCCATCGATTGTGTACACGTAGTGGTAACGAAACAACCTTTCTGGAGAAATAACGTCAACTGAATCAGAATATTCAGCGGAATGCCTATCAGTTCAGACAAAATAGAAATAAGAAGTCCTTGTTCGTAAGGAATTTACCTTGCAACGTAAGTCAAAATTCCTCCCAAACTGTCCATGAGATGAGGCAAGATGCACTACGTGTTTCTGGAGTTAAAAAGTGAAAGGAAGGCTGAAGAGAACTTGGAACTCCTATCGAAGTCCGTGAGCAACAAATTGCCGTGGATTATTGTGGAGTGAAGAGCAAAATTAAATCGGTTGACAGCAGTTTTCCCAAAGAATATTGGACGATGATGAAGAGTCATTCACCAATACCCAGAAGTTGGTTCGCAAGACGTTCTAATATTGTTCGAGACGATATCCATTAGAAACAGCCCTGGCCCTTGGAAGAGTATCCTCTTTTCTCATTGCATACATGAAATCGAAACTCTTAAATTGGCTAGAACCAATTGTGTGCATACGACTAATTATTCAATCATTACATGTCACTCATAGTTAGAAAAACTGGTGGCAGATGGCAGTACTACACATAACAAGCATTACACCGAAACAAACTTTACGTCAGGTTTCACTACACGTACACGCACATTCCCGCATGTACCAATTCGTTAGAGGTTCCGCAGAGGAATATGGACGAGGTACATGTGTGGTTTAGTAGTAGTAGTAATTGTGTATATAGTATATATTTTATATATACAGTATATATACCTTTTGTAGCTATACGCGTCATGTGTTTAGTGTTGGTATCCAAAAATTTAATTGAAAATTGTCCAGTGTTTTGAACCGTTATTTACGTAATGAATGTACGTGTTGAATGTTAACCGTGGAAAATTCACAGATGTGTGAGAAATTGAATCCTAAATATGTGTAAGCGTATATCCCATTATTCTCATGTTTTTGAAATTGTTCTTGCGTGTTGTATTATGTGTATTATGTCAATCGGGAGATTGAAATGTCAGAATGACCGAATGTTAGCACCGAAAGAGAGACTCAGAGAGAGAACCACAGGTAGCGGTCTGGTAGGTCGATCAAAAGAGAGGCCGCAGTGAAGAGACCGTTACTGTGTGTGTGTGTGTGTGTGTGTGTGTGTGTGTGTGTGTGTGTGTGTGTGTGTGTGTGTGTGTGTGTGTGTGTGTGTGTGTGTGTGTGTGTGTGTGTGTGTGTGTGTGTGTGTGCGCGCGCGTGCGTGCGTGCGTGCGTGTGTGTGCGTGCGTGTGTGTGTGTGTGTGTGGCTTCGGAGGGCTTCCCCGAATACCCGAATATCGCATGGATAAAGACCGACAAATCTCTCAATATAGATAAGGGGCCATTCAAGTAATACGTTAGCACATTTTAGACCCACTCCCCCCCTTGTCAGCAAAAGTCAACAAAACACTGACCCCCCCCCCCCCCACTGTCAGCAAAATTTCGTCAACAGCTTAGAATATTTCATATCTTCAAAAAGAGGTGGTTGATGACGCACAAGCACCCTTCAAACCCCCCTCCCCCACTTGTCATGAAGAGTCAGCAAATCCGAAAACCCCTCCCTCGATGCTGACGTAATACTTGAATAACCCCTAAATCAAATGAAATGACAAAATTGAAAGGGCGGTAGTCGTCAGTTTAATCAAAAAACCAGACTGGAACTATCAACATATACGTTGGTGTTACTCCCCAGTAAATAGTTTTTTTTAATATGCTCCAGTAATTGACAGGTGTTGTGCGATATATCCGCGTATTTCTGAGTGCAAGCTGAACACATAGGGCGTTACTACGTGTGAATTGAGCGGGTGGTGCACAAGCTATGTCCACTAGAAGATTTGTAAATATGACAGCACGTGGCGCTGCTAATGCTAAGCGTATGGATGGTCGGCGGGAACGGCGAACTGCCATCCTGGTGAGTGAATTCCAAACAAGTTATTTTTCCTGGTTCTCCACCGCTTACTTCGGGTTCACAACTACGTATTGATTAAATATTTTTGTGTGTGAGATTTTCCACAAGAACTTCAAGTTTTGGCGGGTTTAGTGTTGCCACAGGGAGAAGGTAAAGTATCACTGGAACTAAATAACGGATTTCAAAAATTTTTGTGGGAAAGGCTGCAGATTGTTCTCAACATTAAAAAAAGAGGTTATAACTTCCTGTGTGCCGATTAGGAAATTTTTTATTCCCGAAAATAAGACTAATTTAACTTGAACTTCAGTGAAAATGTCGTTACATCGCTCAAAGAATGAGAGGATGTATGACAAGGGAATTGATGACGTGGAACCACACAGTGAACACTCCGTTGAGACAGATAGGTAGTTACTGAAAATGTATCAAAGACTAAAAAGTGTAAGAACAGGAAAATAAGGAAAACCGAATCCAATATACAGAGCGAAAAGGATAGTGATGAAGACGATAGCCAAGGGAGGAGAACAGCGAGGAAACGTAACGATAGTGTGATGATACACAATTCAATGGCAAGTGCTTCAAATGTAAAATTGAAAAGAAAGGGAAACAACGCAAAAAAGAAGAAAGAGGATGAAATAAACACTGATAGTGGTGACACTTCAAACAGAACAACAGAGAGGACAAACTTTCAGGATACAAAATTTATAGTTGAGAAAACAAATAACAAGATCCCACCGAGTGCAGAGGTAAGAAGGAGCACAAGACTTCGACTGAGAAGACAGATGATGGAGTCCATAGAGTGTTCACCAACCACCTCCCCGAATACTCTAAACTTGAATAATCCTAAGAGGGAAAGACCACAGTCAGATTGTGATGAACAACTACGACTTGGTCGTTTTAGATTCCTCTATGACACAGATTCATCAGAAAATTCTAAAGACCAAGGAGAGGGCACAGGAAAAGGAAAACTGGGACGTCTGTGGGCAGAGGTGGAAGAAAGGGATCGAATACAGGATCAAGTCAAGGGTAACAAAAGTTCTAAAAGTGAAGAACACTAAGAGGACGTGGAGATAAGACTGGGACGATTTTGGGCAGAGACAGCAGCAAAAAATTATTTAATAAAATTTAATATTATTTAAAGGATATAATACCAGCACAC
This sequence comes from Pholcus phalangioides, assembly GCF_987345545.1. Lineage (NCBI taxonomy): Eukaryota > Metazoa > Arthropoda > Arachnida > Araneae > Pholcidae > Pholcus > Pholcus phalangioides. The sequence goes on from NW_028301606.1 coordinate 9,787,965, forward strand.
AGTAATAAAAGAAAACAGATTGGAGAGACATCACCAAAAAGGGTAGCGTGGACTTCTCTAAATGAAGTTGAAACAGCATTTAAGGAGGTAATGACAAAAATGAAGAAGAAGGAACTCGCACGTAAAAATAAAATAAAGACTGAAAAACAGAGATTCGCAGAGTCGCAACAGCAAAGATGGAGCGGAAAAAATATGAAAGAGTCATCGAAACAGCATCAATTATATTTATATCCTAATAAGAAAGATAGAACGGGCACATTTCAGCAAAAGATGAGGAGTATCACCGAACAAATAACAAAGGAAAATGCAGTAAGATTACAGGAAATAAATAATGGAATATTAATTTACTGCCAGAATGAGAAGGAAAAAGAAGAAATTAGTCAAAAGATTTTACGAGGCGAATTTTGGAGAAATACTATATATGTATGGAGTCCGAGACTCAATAGAAGAAAGAGCATACGTCTACCAAGGAATAGAAATTATCAAATCTACAACCCCAGAAGAGGATATGCGAATACATATGGAAGAACAGAATGGTATGATTATAAGCAAGGAAATAACAACAGATATGAGCGAACAACAAACTGGAACAAAAGTGAAGGAAACGAATGGAATGGCATGGGGTTATAATATAAGAACCTACTTTGGAAGCAATATGCAAGCACGATGGAACGGTTATCGACAACAAAACACCAATGGATATGAGAGAGAAAGGCGATGGAATGGTTGAGAAGAAAATGAAGCTTTAAGTCATATAGTCTTAAGGGGTCTCGCTATTCTTTCGACTTGAAAAAGTGGAATTTTCAAAAATGACAAAAAATATTTCAATTGATTGCAAATAAAATAATAAAAATTTCGTTACAATCGGTTAATTTGTTATTTCATAATTAAAGAAAGAAATACTGGATTATAGTGTAAACGTGTACTAGAAAAACAATTTGAACGCGATTTTCTCGGATCGCAGTTTTTGAGCTCATCCGTCCACAGTCAATTGAATTTCTACGAGCGTTATCCGCAGTGCCCACTTTTTTTTGAACATGCGCGCGCTTTTTTCCCTTTTTTTTTCCTTTTCTTGGAAGTTTAAAAAATATTAAAATATTCTTTTATAGCATGTTTTTTCATAGCTCGAATGTGTCGAGACGTAATATGACACCCCCCAAAAGTGGGGGGGGGAGGGGTCATAATGTCCTGTGACTAAAAGAAATGCTGTTGATGGATTTATGTAGAACCATAGTAGTTCAACCTTTGCTAAAAGATATATGAGTAATAACACAGATACATCTTCGCAAGGGAATTGGAAATCGAAAAAAAAGCGATGGAGATGCAGCTTTGCAAAACATGACAGAGATAATAGTAATAATAATCTCAGACCTTGAAATAATATAATTTTAAATTTATAAGATAATTATAATTGTTCAATTATAATAAGAACAATTATATTATAATTGTTCAGAGCAATTACAATAATAACAATTATAATAATAGCAATTAGAATAACAATTGTTATAACAATTCAGAAGAATTATATTGTAATTGTTCATCTCCATCTAGTGATGAGATAATAAAGTAGAAGGATGGCTGTACAGATGGCAGCACATGTATGACAAATTATTTCGTCATATCCATGTGGAAAAAACCGAAAAGTCTGTGCGTCCGCAAATGCCATCGTAGGCACCAACATTACGTATGGCAGCGTAATGTTCTTCTTCTTCGTAAAGGCGTTCTTTAACCACTTGACTGGTTAAAGAAAACTACTGCCCCAAAAATTCTGAATTTTTGCAGGAAAGTTTAGTCGACATGTGTTAATAGAATGCCTCTTAGTAGAGGCAGAGATGAGTTTTTTCCTTCCTTAAAAAAATTAACATCTCAAATAATAAATATCTTCACAACATCCAGTCTTCTGTATATCTTGTATTAATAGAATGGACCTCTCGAACATTGATATTTATTAATTTTTTATTAATTTTTTTTTATTAATAATTCAAAACAGCACACATAAATACATGGAAACAAATATACAAAATAAAATAAAGACAACAGAACAAAAAACAAAACATACACTATGCAGCTCTTAGGGACCCATTTGGTCCGTCCTAGAGCTTAGGTAGAATTCGAGAACGAGATCTACCCCTTCGTTAGAATTTTATGAATTTTTCAAGTTTGAATAAATACAAATATATAAATTTCAAAAATCTAAATTCATCATTTTTTAAAAATACTTCCCATTAGTCGATTAATAAAGTCGAGGTCTATTCTACTAACACATATTGACTAAACTTTTCTGCAAAATTTCACAATTTTTGGGGCAGTAGTTTTCTTTGAATCTTACAGATGAGCTCAAAAACTGCAATCTGAGAAAATCGCGTTCAAAGTGTTTTTTCTTGTATACCTTTATACTTTAATTCATTATTTGTTTGCATTATACCTTGCAACGTAAGTGAAGGGGAGGTTAGGACACTACTTTCGAGTGATGTCACTGAAGTCAGAGTTACTCCCAAGCTGTCCATGAGACGAAGCAAGATGCGCTACGCGTTTCTGGAGTTTAAAGTTCCGTTTCAGCCTTGAAGAAGGCTGAAGAGAACAACTTGGAACTCCTATCCGGAAGGAAAATTCATGAACAACGAACAGCCATGGATTATTGTGGAGTGAAGAGCATAATGATATCGGTGACAGCAGTTTTCCCAAATGATATTGGACGATGATGAACAGTCACTCACCCAATACCCAGAAATTGGATCCCAATACGTTCTAATATTGTTCGAGACGATATCCATTAGAAGCAGCCTTAGCCCCTGGAAGAGTATCCTTTCTTTTCATTGCATACATGGTTAGAGTTGGGACTATGCGCGTCGTACTCCTACGTCGAAGTCTAGTACGTAGCAGTTGGAATGAAGGCGTCCTTATGGAACACGTAGACCATAAGATGGATCCTCGGAAGAGTCGCGTTAGACGATGCGGTTATTAGAGGCGTGACCATGGACGAGCTAACGGTAAATAAGGAGAATTCCTACTGACGGTAGACTGTTTTGAGGTGCTCGCATGGATGCAATATCAGCAGGAAAGGACATCGGAAGGTCCCACCAGACATACAGGCGTTCTCTGAGACGCGCGATCGAATGTTGACTGAATGTTGGCTATTCTCTCCACATTTATTAGACTTTTCCATAGGACTAATGAGGATGTAACCCATGTAACAAACATAGTTTACCGGCACGAACTTATTCGTCCGAAATTACCCAGAGAAATATACGCGGCGTGCATGTACGCTGTAATCATATAACTACGCATTCTATGTCACATATAGCAAATGAGTAGTGATTCTAATTTGCATCTTCCACAGACCTGTTCAAGTCTCACTGATAAAATTAAAGAATTATTAAATGGCTTCCACAGCCGTGTGACACTTTACTATAAAACCCTGTGCGTATGTGTATGTTACGTCCAGCATCGGAGTGATCGTTTGCTTATCTCTTTCTTCTGAACTGATAGACATTCCGCTGAATATTCTGATTCAGTTGACGTTATTTCTCCACCAAGGTTCTTTCGTTACCACTAAACAATCGTTGAAGAGAATGATTGTTTGCAAACGACCATTGTGAATCGAATTGTCATCACCAGAATATAAATGTAACTCTTTCCCAAATTTTTTGCGGTAAATTTATAAACGCGTGCCCTATTACTAAGTCATAAAATCGAATAATCGTCAACATATAATTATAACATACAGAGTGCATAGCTACGACCTTGAGCCGCAAACTACTGACGAAACGTTGATCCAATAGAGACATACTTTCAATTGGAAAAAGTATCTGAATAACGTGCAAAGCTCAGATATGTCATTCATGGTGCTAGGGGATGTTTAGTCGAAAATATAATAAAAAACCTGTGTCCACCCCTAAACCAAATTAGAAATTTGTTGCCCTGTCTCTCCTGAGGCAAAAAAAAATTCCGCGTTTTACGATGCAATATTCGCTGAGATATTTGAATTCAAAAAACAAAGAAAAGTTGGGGGGGGGGGGGGACAGCATAAACGAGGAGAGAAAAGGAAAGAAAATGTTAACAAGTTTTTTTTCCTTTTTTTTCTAAGAAGTACGCCACTAGGACCAACGGTTCGCGAGTAAATTGCAGTGCTCGCTGTTAGGTATGCACCTTGTATAGGAAAGTAATAATAAACCACAAACTCATTAGCTTAGTCAGTCACATCACTTGTAATAGCAAAAAGACGACCAATTTCTTTTCTACGGGAAATAATTACAATTTCTTGTTTTCACCTCACTTTTCGCGTCTTCGTCACGCACAGTTTTCTTCGCTTGAATATTTTGACGAACACATTTGCATACTTTCCGTAATTCTTTTGTTGTCTCAAACACCAGTTTCAATGAAGCAACGAAGCATATCCGCATCGCGGACACTAATTTTGGAAAAACAAATGTGTTTTGTATAGAACTATGAAAGTAAAGTAAAATTTTCAAAGGCAAAATAAACGAAACACTTTCTGGTAAAGACAACATTGCGTTAGTAACGCATTCTCTTTTCACAGTGCTCATAAAAGCCTTAACGGACTTTAGGCAGACACACATCCTAATTTCCGTAGCCCTATGTTTCGGTAATACCGAATATTACCACAGTTATATACAGATAAGAAAACCTCTTAAAAGCCAAAACAATTTGACAAAATTAGAAGAAAAGTCGTAAGTGCTGTTTCGGAGCTAAATTTAGCCCTTTCTTCAATAAAACAAAGCCGAAACTCGTAAAAATATGATGAAATAGTCTGATGGTGCGCTCTCACAAACGGAATTTCAGCTCTATACCTCTCAGAACATGTACTTCTTTTGTTCTACAATAGAAAGGACTGCATTAGGCACTGTAACAAGTACAATGGATGAATGAACGCCAGGACTTTGCCACTGGGCTTATCCTGTTGCCGATATCTCTTCCAGCCCAGTTTCATGGCAGAGTCTGGAACACTTTATTTTGTGTCAAAAAAAAAAACCCACAAAATTTTTACAACAGATTTTCCCCGGATAATTGGGCACTGTCGCGATTTACAAATTTTATGGTGATTACAGACGAGATGGAGTTGGGAGTTGAGTAAAAGTTTCACCGTAACAAGTACAGTGAACACCGCTTAGTGCGATCAGTACTCGGGTTTTCTGATGACAATAACCGATTGATAACTAGGCCTTTTATGTGAGAAATAAAACCCAATCGTAGGTAGAATACGAAGATTTCAACAGCTCTATGATGTGAATTTTAATCCAGAAAAAAAAAATTCAAGTGAGCCTGGTAAGTGCGCTAGACCACTACGCTGCGAATAGAAAGAATCACTTTCTATAGAACATGTGGCGCTGAACTGGGCCATACACGGACTGTCAGATCTAACCCAGGCCAAAACTCACAATTGCTGAAACTGGCATCAGATGGCGACATATGAGGATGTCACTCTCCGCTTCTCATACGAAAGTTTCTATACCTTCCCGATGCAAATATGAATTCAGTAAGGAATATTCAATTGCCACTGCTGGGAATCGAATTTTCCGCGTTGTTAAATACAATATTTTCTTCCATTTCAACAGGTAATTTCACTAGTCTAAGTTGAGTTTAATCCTTCAAGTCCCGTTGTATATTTCAACATACATGGCAAAAGAAAATATGTACCAATTTATCACACATTATACCAATTTTTTTTTTTCAATTGGTTTGGTATTTTAGAAACTAGACATTTTAATGCAATTTCGTTTAAAATACAGCTAAATAATTGCAATAATTTATATTCAGAAAGAGCAGCCTCCTTGTTAGTGTCATTTTTTGAGAGGTGTTGAAATTTTTTATTTGTTCAGAAATTTATAAAATCACGCCAAATTGAGAAAATCGGAAATAAAATTCAAGGTAAAAACTATTCAACTTTACTAAGCACGATTTCATCTTTACGTAGGCGACAACATAATCAAGACAAACTGTATATTTTATCCTTAATTACCTATTTTATCCAATCACATTCAGTAAGTATAAAAAAAGACAGTTACGTACAGGGTGTCCTATAATTCCTAATTCTGCTGCTATTTCATCAACCGTTTGCCGTAGAGGTATGGTTCTAATTTAAAAATCACTCAAATTCATTCAGAAATCAATTTATCAGTTTTAAGAGTGAAAATACAGGGTTGTAATACAAAAAAAATTTAAATGTAGACACGGTGCCCCCCCCCCGTCTTCTAACTTCAAATTAAACAATTGTCACACAATTGCTCTAAACTAACGGACAACTCTTGTTTCTCTTCTATATACAGTCACTCCGCTGTATTCGCAGTTGCCATGTTTGCGGGTTTTTTTTCCTTTGTTGGATTTTTTTTGCAACACTCAGAAATCGTCATGCATGTGTTTTGTTTACAAAATTTGAGTTGTGCATGTTCAAAATGGCTCGCTAGTGACATTACTGTGATCACTAGAACGGTAACAGCTTCCAAGAGAGGAAACAGTCACCTCCGGTTAGATTAACCTTTGTCCACAATGTTACACTAAAGGACACACAATCATTTCTACAGATCCAACTGAAGAAAATATAAAAGACATTGTCACGTTAGAGAAACAGGTGGGTGGAAAAGGGTTCAATGATATGGATATAGAAATCGCGAACAGCTAATTGATAGCAATCCAGAGGTATTGACCGAGGAAAAGTTAATGCAGTTGACTGCTCCTGAAACTGAAGTGGTACCAGATGAAGAAGATCAAGATAAAGCAGTGGGAAACAAGTTCATCAAGCTCACCATGTGCAACATAGTGCAAGGGCTTCGCATGTTCAAATCACCAATAGATTATTTTCATGACATAGATCCCTCTATCTCTTTACATGTAGAAAAATTAGTAGAGGAAGCCTTGTCATCATATTCCAACGTACTTGACGATATGAAGAAGAAACGGCAAACTGAAATCACAATTTTCTTTCAGAAAACATCGCCAACAATCAATCGCTGCACCCTCTTTTACATCCCCTTATGCTTTTGCGTCACCCTGTGCTCTTCTCGTGCTGTTCAATAAACGAGATATACAAGAAAAAACTATGGTTTCGGTTATTCGCGGATTTTTCGTATTCCCTGTCACCTCCGGAACATAACCCCTATGAATTCGGGGGGGGGGGGGCAAACTGTACTGCTATTTTTCAACTTTTCTCTGATTTTGAAATTCAAATATTTCAGCGAATATTGCACTTAGAAACATGATTTTTGTTTGTCCGTCTTGTCACGAGTGCCCGTGTACCCGTGTATGGTCCTTATGTGAGTTGTCCATGTCACGAGGGTGAAATTTAGTTAGACGGGAAGGCGAGAGGGGGAGAGAGTGTGTGTAAGGTGCACTCGTGACAGTCTCAAGAGGAACAGGGTAACAAGTTTTTAACTGGAAGTTAGAGGACAAGGGGACTGTATAAAAATTTGTTTTTTTTTTCATTTTATGACACACTGTATTTTCACTTTGGTACAGAATGTTTACTGAACACATTACGAGTACATTAGAACCATACCTTTACGACGAATGTTTAATCATGTAAAGGCCAAGTTAGGACTTACAGAACACACTGTATACATATTTTTTTCATTTTATTTAGGGTATTCATCTTCGCGTAAAATTCCTTTTAGTCCACAACACTATGCCAAGGCAAAGTTTTTCTACCTGAAGTAATAATTATAATGGTATCGTTTTTCTGTTTTAATGATTATCTTCCAGTCGAATTGTCGAATTTATTATCAAAAGAATAGACTTGTGATGACTAAATAACATCAACAAAGTTGTTCCCAAAAAATTACACCGGGAGAAAAAAGTAATTAAGGAATATGCACTTTTCTTTCTCTCTCTGTCTCGAAAAGTCTATTTTAATAACGTAAAAAATATAAAAATGTAACGGAAGTAGATAAAATGAGAAAATGGAATCACATTTATATAGAGACGAGCAAAGGATTAATTATGCTTGCTCTAAACTTGTTCTTATTATTACTCTCGGTTACTAATGGTCGATTCTACTCTCTTTCCAATGATCATTAGCACCAGAAGAATTTGAGGGGGGAAAATACAAAAGAGAATTACTTCCATTATTTCTGTTGAATAATAGCCTTTTGTTTTCAGTGGAAAAGAAAGACAACATTCTCTCAAATAAAATGCGAGATGTGTTGATAACGTGATGATAGGAAATTCAGAGTCGGAACGTTTTCTAGTTATTAAATATTTCCGTCATCGATATGAGTAAGAAGTTTCCATAATATGATCGCTAAATTTCTAAAGTGAATAACGAAAAAAACTGTTGGTATTCGAAATACACTGTTTGCTGAATTTTATTGAGGAGTAAGTAAATTTTGAACCGCACTGAATTTCTAAGTTAGTCAGGCACGTACATATCACTCCTGCTAGCATTAATTCAATGCAAATTTCTCAGAAGAATGTTTACGAAATCGATTTACGGTAAAGTAGTAATAGTGTTTTGGACGCGATCAGTTTTCTATACCGTCATTCAAGTCACACATAGCTATGTAGTTCTCTTCCTACTTTAGGTTATTTCAGGCCGAAAAATCTTTTCTATGCACTGAAATATCATAAAAAAAACCATCGTTTTTTCGTGATTATCAACGATTTGGTTCGCAAAAGGAATAAAAAAATCGTACGAACCTTGATTTTTCAGGAAAAAACGGACACTTGCAAATTTCTACTTTCCCAGATACCATAAATAAAGATTCACGATTGACAAAGTTCTGTTTTAAGATAAAGAAGTGTAACTTTAGCTAATGTTTGTAAGCGAATGGGGGCACACAAAACATATTAATATTTAACAATACTTGAGACGTGCATTAGGTGCTTGGAACGCGAAGGCTTTCGAGGATGTATAAAGTAAACTTCGGATCTCTCCTACCACATCCCAACGGCGTTATAATCTGACAATATACGTGCCTGTAATTAAACCCTTTAAATTTATTTTCGCACGAGTATCCTTTACTCGCGTTTCCCGTCAACTTGATTACAAGCAAGGGATATGCACTCACTAAAACGATCCCTCGGTATGTGTGCCACTTTTTGGAAGTTTCGACCGTAAAACGATGAGAATACACACTTGGGAGGAAACGAAACGCACGATTAGATGGTAATTGATTGTCTAACTTGGAATTAGAAAAATAAAAGTTGAAAACAGCAAGAGGAGAGAATAATAAAACTAGAAATTACACGCCGAAGAGATTATCGGATTTCTTGTATATTTTCATATCCACAATCGAATTCACATCTTTATTAACTGTAATAGCGAGCGTTGAACGATTTCTTTCTATTTGAATGCTTGCGGATAGAATGGACGAAAAAAGTCGAACTCGGTTATAACGGCAACGAAAATTGCACGAGTCGACATAACCGATGCGTCGTTAGAACTGAGGTTGACGTTTACAAGATCTTATCTTCCTAATATATTAATCAGGGACAATCAAATATTGGAGGTTTTATTTCTTCGTGAATGAGGTGACCAATTTAAGAAAGTGGAAAATTGTGATAATTAATACAGGACATATCAACGATTCTCGCTAAAAATGTTGCCAAAAAATTTTATAAATAAACTTGTCAAAAAAAAAATTTACAGTAAGTCTGCTAAAATGTACCTTTCACGGGGAAGAATGAAATTTGACAAATATGCAAGATGATTACTTATTGTCACATTCATTACAACGCAATTTATGAATTACGCAAATTACCTTCATTCCTGATTCTGGTAAAGGTTAGGCATTGAAGCAAGCTTCGTTGTCAAAAAACGGGACAGTTTTACAAGAAATGGTCAGTTAGGACGATATACGAAAATATTTCGTATAGTCATGTCAATGAGCAGGTTTGACAGTTTGATCATGAGACATGCAACCAATCTTTTTATCATTGCCACGTATAAATAGAACAAAAGACGAATATTCCCTGCATGTTATCAGACCCAATCTCAGGAATTTCTTGGGAAAACCTCATAAAAAGGGAAGCAAAAGTAAGAAAAAAGTTGTCATTATATCCGAGTTCTGGATATTTTTATCGAAGCTGTAAGCCACGTTCATTAATACTATCCTCTATGCGAAAGAGCCTGTACTGCCAATTATTGACGTTATAGCTGAGGTGTCATTACAACCGAGGTCGTTGTAACCAATCCTGACTGCATAAGGAACTTTTATTCAAGTTCCCGTACAGTTTTCATCCGTTCTTACGCTATAAAGTTACACAAAAATAATTATCGCAAATTATCTAAATATATCAAGTTAGAGAGATTCGATATTTTCATATTAAATAACATTCTAGAGCATATATAATTATTTGCAGTAATTAAATTTTGAATTTTTAATCAATTTATATGTGTGGTCATTGCCTTTAAGGCATACGGGAAAAAAAACGAGAAAAACCGAAATTTCTATATCTTTAAAAATCGTTTTGACATTAAAATAACAACTCAAATCCAAAAAAAATATATATATTAATTATCCAATTGTTGTTCATCAGTTAATAATTACGACAAAGGAATAAAGCACTCTATTAAATTATCTTTTTGTTTGTTTTTGAAAGTACAAAATAAAGTATGTGTATAAATGTGTGTAATACGGTTATCAACTGTACGAAATAATTTGACTGACGTTGCTTTGAACCGTGCTTTGTTCAAAGATTTTCTCCAGTGATATTTTCACAGGAATTTTTATCTTAAATGAACCTTCTTTTACTGGATATTAACAGGTCTAATCAGTGCCATAATTTTCTGAAAATTCATTCACACAGAAATTTTATTGATTTTCGATCTGGAACTTTTTATTCATGTGCATGACAACAAATATTAAAAAACAAAATGGGAAAAAATAGTTCCTTCTAATTCTTTTTCACGGGGGATTAGGCTTCCCATAATTAGTTTGATCAATTCAAAATAATTATTTAAATTAATTAATGAGTTGACTAATTTGGAAAGTTGAATGAATTCAAAAACACAATTTATATATACATGTCCGATTCTCTGAAACTTCTCAAATACAGTATGTTACTCAAATAACCAGCGATCATACACAGGGTGGTATGAAAAGTCACTTAGCTGCATTTCACTAGCGAACCGTTGGTCCTAGAGCCATACTCCTTATTGGGAAAAGTATCCAAACAACGTGTAGACATCAGATATGCCATTCATATTTCAGAGGGTTTTATAGCTTTAAAATACAAAAATACACTTTGATACGACCACCTTGTCCTCAAAAACCTTAATTTTCGAGGGTTACCTTTTTTTCAACATTTATTTGATGCCTGAGATATTATATTCTGAGATATTATAATTACAAAGTTATCACCCAATCTCTATGATCACCTAATCTATCGCTTTGATGGCTTGAGGCCATCAAATAATTCCCCGCCTGTAATAAGTACGGCTGAGATATTTGAATTCCAAAATCAAAGAGAGAGAAATTATGGGAAAAAACAGCATTAAAGAGTTTCCCCCCCCCCCATTTATGCCGTTTTTCCAAATTTTTCTCCGATTTAAAATCCCTTGCAATATGAATGACGTATCTGAGGTCTACACGTTATTTGGATTCCAATCTTTATGTGAAGTATGTCTCTAGGATCAATCATTAAAATGCGGCCAAGAGATTTTTCTTACCACCCTCTATAGAAAAATTTCATAATTTACTCACACACGATTCGGAAAAGTGGTCAAAAATAGGATAAAATACAATAAATAGGGCAGCACGCATGCAAGAAAGGAAAATTTCGCGATTTCACGATCACTTTTCATAACTCATACCTACGTTAAATAAATATCCCATTTTTTTTAATATCAAAATAAAATATCTCAGGTATCAAATAAATGTTTAAAAAAAAAGAGATAACCCTCGAAATTTAAGGTTTAAAATTATCTTTGATTGAAGAAAATATAAAGGCAAAGAATAATTTGAATTTCAATTATTATTTGTATCGTCCTTATTTTTAATACGGAACAAACTCAGCATGAAATATAATACATTTTCATAATTAAAAAATAATTATTAAAAAAATAGAAACATGGCCCCACATGAAAGATAATAATGTTAGAGAAGTCTTTCTGATTTACCGATTATTTTCGGTATTTCGAATAAAAGTATCAACGTCTGAAGTTATTAATGGGAAAAATAAAAAACGAAGCCAGAGAATCCAACAAATATTTTTCGAACAAATCACCAACCACTCTTGTTTCTCTCCCAACCATATAATCTGCTACCAGTACTCCATGAAGTACGTACGGAGATACGTTTTCCTGTACAATGGCATTTTGCTTCTATCATTTTCATGGTTTTCTTTTTTTTCATAAGGTATCTCTTTCAAACTCGTCAACCATTTACTTTTCGATTGGTTTCCTCAGAGAGATTCTCATTTATATGGTAGGCTACGTGATTTCCTTTTCTATTCAATAATAATAATAATAACGAAATGAAAGAGAACGAGTGTATTTTATAGAAATACCATAGAAACACCCTGGTTTCGAGTAGTTTGATGTCTCGATCATGCGTGCTAGAGGGATATTACTTTTCTAAATATTTGAGACCAGATTTTTTAGGAATACATTCGAAAAAACGGCGAATATACCACGTATGGCTTATGACAAGAATCTCGCTATAACGGATGATTCGCAAGTGATTGTGAAGTAGCTAATATTAAAGATACAAATATAAATTTTAGTATAACGAGTTGAAGATTAGGAAGCATTCGCTATAACGTCGAAATAATTCTTATAAAAATACTAGTTCTTGCAACTCTTTCTACAAGAATTGGGCATAATGACTCTTATCATGCTCCTTGTAAAAATTACTTCGAGCAAAACCATGGAGAAAGAAAAGTCTAATGGTTTTAGCCCTTCCTTTCTATTCGCAGGATTCCCTCACTATAAATATGATGATTTTTCAACTTTTGTTTCTTCCAGTAAAGTCAAGTTCTGCTGCGCCGTCGTGCTGTCAATGTGATGGACTGTCATACTGAGGATCCAGGTTAGAACCCCATTCACGGCACAGTGGTGGTCGGCTGAAGTTGGTTTATCTGCGGTTTTCCAGCTTCGAGGCGTGAATGCGAGCCGGTCTCCCCCATTTGAAAAAGACTCTTCACAGAGAGCAAGCAGACCTACAACACTATACTGACATAACATGAAAATTCAAGTACCTTCATCTTTACTTCGGAGAAGGAGCACGAAACAAGCGCCACTTGACAACATATAAATGTTAGGGCCACACATACACTCAGAACACCCTTTCCGTTACGTGCCGATTCGTTAGAAATTCCGTAGAGGAATGTGTACGAGATGCATGTACAGATAAGTAGTAGTAGTAGAAGTAAAGCCAGGGTCACACTAGTTTCAATCTCGGTCCAATAGTTATTCGAAAATATTTGCTTATGAATTCATTTGTTCTCCCCAAGATGCAAAGACTTAGCAACGGCATAGTCTGGCTACACGCTGGCCAAGCCTGGTCGAACATCCCTTGATGAACATTTGCTTCCAGAACAGTCTCCGAAGAAATATTACGCCAACGCGTGTTGTGGTTGTTGGCCAGACGGAATGGAAGATCGGGAAGTAAGGTGACATCTGTTTGATTTTGGTTGGAAGCTGGAAGGACCAGCGTTCCAATACCTTCCAGTTCCTAATATTCAGCCGCTGTGGTGGTCGAGTGGTCATAATGACGGACTCGCATCGCGGGAACCCGGGTTCGAGCCCCACCGTCACCACAGTGGTGGTCGGCTGAAGTTGGTTTTCTGTGGTTCCCAACTTCAAGGCACAAATGTGAGCCGATCTCCCCGTTAAAAAGTCTCGCCACAGAGAGCAACAGTCCTACAAACAGTACAAACATTCAGTCATTACACTTCACTTCTGAGATATAGATGGCAGCACTGAAAAATCACACACAACACTAGACACGCACTCAGACTGTTAGGTACACATACTTACACTTCCGGCACAACTCAATAGGTAGTAAATTGCCCGTGGCAATAGACCTGAGTTGTGCTCGGTTTGAAAAAAAAAAAAAAGTCCCTAATATTTTACGATCATTGCCCGTGGTGGAGCGGCCACACTACTTGCTCATGACCACGTTTGGATCGTAGTGGGCAAGCCTTGATACGAGTGTAGCCCTGGCTTTACTAAGTAACGACCGGAGCAGAACTTGCAGTTTTCGGAAAAATCGTAATTTTCGATTAGCACTTTCCGATTTGCGGGAAAATGTTGACGAGTCAATACAGCTACAGGACAGTAATATTGTAATTGAAAATTTTGATTGCTCAATTGGTCGACTAAATCATGTTGTCAATACGAAATTTTATGCAAAAGAATAACTTAGAGAATTAACTGCTATGAGACCAGAAGTTAGTTTCGTGTGTAGAATCAATTTCAGTCTTTAAATATTAGAACGAAACGATCTAAATGACGTTCGATGCAGATAAAGTAGCAATTTTCTACAATTTCATGACCTGACGGAGCAAAAAATTTAAATTCGTTCATCACAAAAAGTCCGTTATAACGACATTTTCGATCGTGATTGTGAACTGTATATATATAAAACGGACTTATACTGTACTTATTTTGTTTAGAGCATATTATAGTATTTCCATCATTTGATAGTCAAGGTATAACCTCAACCTGAATGTACGCATAACGTAGACACAAACACACTATACCATAGTTTCCCAACGTTTTTTGTCCTCCAACGCCCCCTTCTTCAGAAATTTTTTTCTCCCACCGCCCCCCAACGCAATCTAACCCATAGAATCCTATGCTATACCCGTAGCTTCTACCGCCCCCTGGAACATCCCATCGCTCCCAGGGGGCGTTAACGCCCACCTTTGGGAATCACTGCACTATACTAACCGTAGCATCTTCATCCAGATATAAACGTTTTGTGAATGCATATTTGGTAAATTCGTATTGGCATTCGTTCATCGATTTTCTAAAAACAACTACAGACTTTCTCGTTTTATACTGAGAAACCAATACATTATTTTGAAAAAGTATTGATTCTTCGATACAAAGAGTATTTCTATGCGAGAAAATATTCGGCGTGATAATGATAAAAATATTTATTCGATTATCTACTTTGAAAGGAAAGTAGTATGCAAAGTAATTGAGTTTCCTCTTCATTTGTTAATGAATAAAAAAATTCATTAATAAATGTAAAGAAAAATGTCCGTAATCTCTAATATTGATTATGATATGAAGAGTAACATCATTGAATATTCGTAAAAACATTGATGTGATGATAATTTTTTATCTAAATTCCTGAAGCAAAGGCAAATCATACATATTTATAATACATATAATGTAAAACCCCTCTTTCAAGACACCAGCAGGCCAAAAAGATCCGTCAGTAAAAGAAGAGGTGAAGCGAAAATTTCGGGGGTGTCCTGGGGTTGCTATTAAATATATTTTGTAAAAATGTAATTATTATTTCGCCGTAAAAGAGGTCAAATAATAATTATAATGCCTAGTTCCGTTAAGGCATATTTTGCTGTATTGTTTTCCCTATGTCTTGCCGAAAACTTGATTCGCCAACCATCTTGTGGAGATTTTTTGAGGAGTCTATCAAAGCACCATCTTTCTTCCACAAACAGAAATACTAGCCCCTTTTTCAGCAAAGATTGTGATGAAAATTTAGTGGGTTTTGAACTGGTGAAAACCAAAAACGGTCGGTCTCGTAAGAGCGGTATTCATCGACATGGTTTAAACTATAGTCGCAATTTTTTGATAAGAGATCCACATGGATTGGTTAAATTCAGGTTTTTAACCAATCTGTTGATCTTTTATCCAAAAATTGTGACTACAGTTTAAACCATGTCGGTGAATACGGCCCTTAGTCTCATATTTTTCCAAGACAATGCTTTCTTCACAGCAAAACTAATAATAATAATAATACTAAAAATTGAGGCAGTGGCGGCTTTTTACCAGTCGTAAAATTACATTTGAATGCAATTCCTGGAAGCATTTAAACTTTAAAATCCCGATTTTGTCAAACTTCAATCACCTCATACATTCACGCATTTTTTACACATACATTGCTCTCTTGTCTATCTCTTCATACGGGGCTCCCAAGGGGCCTAAGCCCTTACGGTGACGAATGAGCCACTTTAAGGGCCAGGAATCACCGTTAAACTTCTCATTCTGGTTCTGATATTTTTCCGTAGGATTGCCAGTACATTTCTGAAAGAAAAAATTTCAATATTGATTTGTAAATACTGGCCCGCGGACAGGAGAAGTGTGCACTTCTACCACAAAATACACTGCTGGCCACCCAAATTGCAACACCAAGAAAGACAAGAGATATCGCAACAATATTTATTTTGTAGATAACATGTTCACCAAGCATCAAATGATTAAATTTATAGACTTCTGTG
Source organism: Pholcus phalangioides (assembly GCF_987345545.1). Lineage (NCBI taxonomy): Eukaryota > Metazoa > Arthropoda > Arachnida > Araneae > Pholcidae > Pholcus > Pholcus phalangioides. The sequence goes on from NW_028301606.1 coordinate 9,804,333, forward strand.
AAGTGTGGTTCCTGCCAAAATCAGTAGCCAGAGTAGCCGCCAATGTTGGAGATCACCGCTGCCACACGCCTCGGCATTGATTCAAAGAGACTTTGGATGTGTTCTTGGGGTACAGCAGACCAAGCAGCTTCCACGCGTTGCCAAAGTTGATCTGGTGTGGCAGCTGGGGATGTAATCTGGGTCAATCGTTGAGCAACCACGGACCACATGTTTTCTATCGGCGAAAGATCCGGAGAGCGAGCTGGCCAGGGAAGCAATTCAATCTGGCGATTGACGAAGAACCTTTGAACAATGCGTGCCACGTGTGGTCAACATTATCCTGTTGAAATATGGCTGTAGGCAAGCCCTGAAGGTAAGGAAGGACAACTGGCTCCAACACCTCGGAGATGTAGCGCTGGCTTTTTAAAGTACCGGCAATGCGTACTAGAGGAGTGCGAGAGCGATATCCAATACCGCCCCATACCATAATACCCGGTGCAGGACCAGTGTGGCGGTGCATAACGCAGCTGTTCAGCATCCTCTCTCCACGGTGTCTCTAGACTCGAATCCGACCATCGTGGTGTTGCAGACAGAAGCGTGACTCGTCATTAAAGACAATTTCATTCCATTGTGCCGTCCACATCCTTCTTTCATCGCACCATTGGCGGCGGATGCGTCTGTGGCTCTGCGTCAAGGGTAGACGAAGCAATGGACGTCTTGCGGACAGACCACTCTGCTGTAAACGGCGTCGAATGGTACGCGCAGACACTGGATGATGCGGTACAGACTGAATGTGCTGTGCTATGGTTCGTGATGTGGCTGAGCGATCCGTCGCTGCCATACGCACAATACGCCTGTCATCACGTGAAGTGGTGCACTGAGGTGGATGCGATCGAACACGTCGGTCCGTCGTACCCTCCTGCATCCAACGATCACATATCCGCATTACAGTTGTTTGGTTTCGTCCAACACGACTACCGATTTCCCTGAAAGATAATCCACAATCTCGGTAGGCCACTATCCTTCCTCTGTCGAACTCGGATACTTGATCAAAAGATGATCGCTGTTTTCTACGAGGCATAATTGATAGTTTTTTTTTAAAAACCACAAGAGAAACACAATTGCCGTACTTCAAATCGTCGAAATCTGCAAGCCTTAAATAGCGCTTTGAAGTGGCGCCACGGGCGCGCGTGATGTGCGTCTGCGCTGAAATTCTAATCATTTGCCTATCTCACCTCCGCTAATGCATGCTGTAAATTTCATATTATTTGCATGCTTCCTTCAGGGTGTTGCATTTACGGTGGCCAGCAGTGTATTTATATCACTTCTAAAGTTCTTTGGAACGGGGAAAGCATTTCATCAAAGCCAGAGCAAGATGGCTGAGACACGTTTCTCTATGGCAGCGGTCTTCATCCGGTGCTCCGTGTCCACGGTCTCCGGGGCCGTTCAAAGAAAATTAAAAAAAAATACAGTAAATTAAAAAATATATATATAAATATTTTTAAATCAATAACTTTGATGACTGAATAAGAAACAGGTCCACGCGCGTTCTCCGCCGTCCAGTTACATACCAGAAAGGACTCCACGTGTCAAAAAAGACTGAGAACTACTGCTCTATGGTGTATTCAGATGGCAATGCATATTTATCGAATTTTCAATCAAATTTTGCGTTTGTTCTTTACTTTGTTTTCCGTTTATAAAGAATGTTTAAAATATATTACTTTTTTTTCGTATTCGTTTGAAATAATTTTAGTATTAAAGAAAACAACACAAAATCCCCACGAAGTGAGCAGTAGTGAAAATTCCAATGATTGAGATGGACGAAAACAAACAAACTTTATTTCTTTCTTAGAAATTTATTCATTGATTCTTTTTATATCTTTCCTTTTTTACTTTTTTGGACGTGTAACGGAGTGGGGTATTGTGTTTCAGCTTTTCTCTTCCTTTTTCTGTTTTCCAAAGTCTCTTAGCTACCTAATGCATCAGGCCAACCTTGATTTATTATGCATTTAAATATCCCTGAAAGCGCAGACACACACATCAGAAAATATAAACTTTGTTCCACAAAAACGTATTATTTCCGAGAGGAAAAGCATCGTAAGTATTGAAAAATTGATGCGAGATTCTTCGAGAGTATTTTATTCCCGTCTTGTGCACCTGAATCTTGAAGATGGCGGACCGACTGACACGCCAACAGAGAGAGACCACCAGGAAGATGATGAGAAGCTTAGGTCTCAATAATGCACGGGACATTCTCGCAATTCTCGAAAAAAAAACTCTACCATTTTATTTTTTAGGATGTCATCTTAACGCAGTTCAAGGAGAAGATGGATGATTATTAGAAAAAGCCGAATTGAATAAAAGATAGACTGGTGTCTACTGTAGCGTAGTGGTGAAGCCATTAACGACAAAGGTATCGAATCAATCATAATCCTTGATTTTAAACGATTCTTAATTTCAAAAACCATAATCTGTACATTTTACATTTTATTTAAATATTTTAGTGCCGACCACATTCGTAACAGATGCATTCACCATCTCGGTTCGTCTCTCTCTCAATGATACTTTTAACATTGCCGTGGGGGATCCCTCAAACATTTATGCTCTGGATATTTTAATGCTTGCCAATGGAAGGCTAGAGGAATTGCATATCACATCCTACAACTCATGAATTTGTTTCCTTCACGTATATCACACTACATTATAAATTATTTTATCTTTTATTGCTTCAGGAAAAACATACCGGTTGAAAATATTTGCAACAAGTTATATTTTTTTTACAAATATATACGTTACGGTAAATGCAATAAATCGATTATTATGCATATTAACTGGTTGTTATGCCTACTGACCACTCGTTTGATAAGTTTATCGCTTTTACCGTTGAATGTGCACGATACCCAAACGTCGTTGGTAAATTTGATAAATACTGATAAATTAATCGTCTTTATCTATGATTATGCTCTAGTGTAATTGGTGAATTTGATAATTATGAAAAAATTCTAATGAGCCTAATCTGTACGACGAATATAGTCGGACCACGATATAATTATACCTAATTTTACGATCGTACCCCGTTATAACTGTACTATACATGAATTATGATGTATTGCATATCATGATGATCCATGTATAGTATGGCACAGTATAAGTACGATTTATCATGTTTACCAACGAATCGACGCTTGGGTATTATTAATAATAGCTAATAACACTGATAAGATTTTTAGTACTTACTGAATTTACCAAGACGCTTGAGTAATATGCATGATCGCCGGTAGATTTGACAAATTTAGGGAAATTTATCAATGCTAAGTATGCATGACAGGTTATTCATGCAGGTTATACATGGTAACCGGTTTTTATGCTTACCTACCGAGTATTTTGGTAAAATTGGTAAATTCCCTTTAATTTGTCACTTTTACCGACGATTATGAATATTATCCAAGCGTCTGGCCGTTGGTGAACATGATAAATCATACTATATGATATGTTATACATGATAATTCATACATATATTGCGTTATTATATCGGGGTTCGACTATATTCATCTCACACACCTTACTATGGGTTGCCAACTTATTCTCCGCGGAACCCCGGGGCTCCATGGCAGCTTTTTGGACACAGAAACGAAAAGAGGGGGAGACGGGTAAGAAAACTAAGTAATATCTATAAACATAATAGGTTGTTATATATGAGTCATGATTTGCATAAATATTGATATTTATTGGTGAATCTGGTGTATGCAATGAAATTAGTGTTTAATCATGATTATCAAAAAAATAAAAACGATATAAAAAGTAATAATAATATTTTACTATGGGCAACGACCGGAGGAATATAAAAGTATCAATTAACGTAATTATATTTTATCTGTAGCTCGCGAAAATTACGTGTATATACGTATATAAAGATGCACACACACGTATCTATATACTGGGATTTCCAAAATGATCTTCCAGGTAATTCTTGAGCCATCAACAAAGGAAGAGATATGCAACTGAGGACGGCGTTTGGGAGATTGTTGTAAAATTTTGGGATGAGATGAGTCAAATGGTTTTTCTTTACTGTTTTGTGCATCAGAGGAATTTGCAGGGTAGTGTTGAACCTGGCTGATGATCTCGATGGTAAGCAAATCTGATTTTTTTTTTAAGAAGAATTATAGATTTATAAAAGAACAAATGATCTCAGTGGAATTATATTTAAATGATGAAAAAGTTCATGTATAGGAGTGCCGTAATCGCAAGTAATAGATCTAATTATTTTATTTTGCATTTGCACAATAGGTCGAATCGTACTAATGTAATCACTGCCCCAGATAGCGAGGCCATACAATAAATGTGAGTGAAAAAACGAATAGTAAAATGAAAGTAGGAAAGAAAGATTCATATTTTGTCTTTGATGTGATAAAATTTGTAGAGACTGAAACGAAAAGTTTTGACTAAATATACTTCACATGTGATTTCCATTTAAAATTTTTGTCAATGTAGACACCGAGATATTTGATGGTGGATGTTTGCATGAATGTTGTAAATAAACGTAATAATGAGCAGTGTGAGTTGGGAAGGCAGTTAGAGTTATGGAAAACGAGGTGAAAGTTAGAATCGGAACTATTCTGCAAAGAGAAATTCATATATTTTGTATTAGATATGCTAATTTGAAAGTCATTTGCCGAAAACCATTCACGAACTCTAATTAAATCATTATTAATCGTGTTAGACAGTAAGTGTCAATCTTTTGATGAATATAAAAGTACTGTATCATCGGCGAATGTGATTACTTTGTCATTTAAATTTAGGTTACAAAAGTCATTGATGAATATTGCGAAAATTAGGGGTCCCAAAGTTGTTCCCTGAGCCGAATTCCTCCTTTTTGTTATATAGAACTACTGACACTCTTCTCACATTTGACTGTTTGAGTTCGATTAGTAAAGTAAGAGTTGAAAAGATTATATGCGTTTCCTTCTAATGCCGTATGTATGGAGTTTGTCAAGCAAAATGTTATGACTAATACTGTCAAAACATTTGCGAATGTCGAGAAAAATAGTTTTTTTTCGATTTTTCCATGCTATCAACGATGTATCTACTGAATTCGAAAAGAGCAGTTTCTGTATTCTTATTAGGGAGGAAGCCGTGTTGATTATTTGAGAAAAATTGATCAGATTTTAAAATTGAGAATAGTCTGTCGCTGCAGGATTTTAGTAGCAGCGCTAAGGACCGCCACAGGTCTGTAATTATTTAAATCATTATTATATCGCCTGGTGGGGGGAGGGTCTTAGATAGGGGTTATTATTGCATTTTTGAGTGAGTCTGGAAAAAACCCATTTTCTAAGCAATTATTAGCAAGTTCAGAAAAAGTCTGAAGAACACCATCTGGGAGATATTTAGAAAACTTTGCATTCATTGAACCAGATGTAGAGACAGAATTATTAAAGTTTTATTGATGATTCCTTTTATCTCTATAACATCGGTTGGGGAAAAAATATAGAATTACTGTTATTTGGTAAATATTGTTTGTAATCATGTTCAGAGTGTTGAGTATTTGCGATTGTGAGTATGCGTAGTGCGTAGTGTAGAGTATTCATCTGGTTCGAATGAAAATCTCCATTCTCTTACCTTTCCAAACCGTAATTTGAGGATTACCATTCCCCTATTTTGATTCTTTGGAGTTTCCCTCCATTACGCTTACGGTATAGGCCCACTCTAGACTGTGCCTCCAGAAATAACTATTTCCTACGCCAATTAGACCGGCTTCCACCACTTGTCACCCTCTCTGACAACAATGTGGGTTCTCACCTCTTCCGGTAGCAAATCTGATTCTGTCTGACAGAATCAGATCTATTAATCCCTGAACATCATGGACCTCTCGACTTTCCAGACAGTTATCTAGACAAGTCCTGACCCGAGCAGTCCACTGTTTATATAAATATATATAAAATAGGAGCTAAAATGAGGAGACGTAGAAAAATTAGAAGAGATTGAAAAATATGGATCAATGAGGAGGTCGTTCTCAAGGGGTACCCCCCCCCCCCCATTGCTCCAAACTGCAAAAATGTTTCTAATGATGGTAGGCCTAATAGGCAAAAATTTACCATCAGTTCCCCGACATTTTTGCGATAAACAAGCTTTGGAAGTCAATAAGCAAATATGAGAGTATACAAAATGTACAAAAAAGGATATGAAAAGTCGCATGAATAGAAAAATATTATATAGATATCAACACAAAATAGTGTTTAAAAGTTGAAGATATAGAAATTTAACAAATAAAATAAAATGAAATAAAACCTACCAAAAATATTTCAAAACACGTGGCGTGAGCTAACAAGTTGGAGAACTTGCGTGAAGTTTGAAACCCATGAAATAAGATGGATAACCGTTTCCACTCAAGATGTTTAAAAATTCAGAATAAGACTTTTAAACACTATTTTGTGTTAATATCTATATAATATTTTGCTACTCATGCGACTTTTCGTATCTTTTTTGTAAATTTTGTGTATTCTCATATTTGCTTATTGACTTCCAAAGCTTGTTTTTCGCGAAAATGTCGGGGGAACTGATGGTAAAGTTCAACGAGGAGAAGACCCTTTAATTGCTTCATTATGAAGACTTGAAGGAATCGACTAGGAGTACAGGCTTAAAGTCCAATCCGCACCTTCTCGTGGTGCAGCCTGTAAGTAGCCATGATTAACACGTGGTGAACGAACGTGGATGGGCTTCCTCCAACCCGCACTGGCCAGCGTGGAGGATTACGACCAAAATCCCTCTAAAAAGAAATATGAACTCTGGTATGTCTGGGTTGGTACCACCGTGGTGTTATACGGCCGATAAGGCGTCCCCTCGCAAGATGGATTGACGAGATCATGAAAGTGGCTGGAGTCAACTGGATGATGGCTAAACCACCAGACAGAGCAGAATGGAAAATTTTAGAGGACACCTTCATCCAGCAGTGGATAGAAAATGGTTGTTATTGATGATGATGATGATATATATATATATATATTATTTTAATACTCTTTTTTTAACGTAATAACGTAACTTTCACTTCTGACGTAAAACTTTTCGATTCCCTTTTGCTTTCGGATGACCACAGAGGATAAACTTCAGTTCACATCATTGATGGACCGCAGGACCGGGTTCGGCTTGATGAATATGAAGTACGCTCCTGATGGATGGCTCTCAAGGAAGTACTTGCCGTCCTGGCTGAAGTTTTGCTCGATTAAGATTTTTCCCAGCGCTGCGAGCAACCTGTTTAGTGCCGCATGGAAGAACGGGAGGAAACAAGGAACGTAAGTAAAATTAAATTTTTCTTTTTCAAAGTTTTGTCAATTAGGTGCAATATTTTATAATCAATCAATTGTAGCTTATCAGTTACTTTATTCATTAAACGGGGATTGATCTAAAACACAAATCTGCAATTTCCTTATTTATAACCGATTGCATAGCACAGTCATCCAAACACAAATTTTTACCATGTCAATAATATTCCAAATTATTTATTTATACACATCCTCAATTTATATAGACACGAATTTTCATTAAAAAAATTAAATACCGCACAACACATCAAATGTGAAACTTTAGTCTGATATTATAGTGATTTACAGATTTATATATTTCATTTGTCATGTAAATATGTCCAATACAAACCGAAATAGACATGATCTATTCTATATTTTTCAGCATCGCCAAGTGGGATCCACTGCCCATCAATTGCGTGACATTATGGCCATTTATATTTTTAAACCCATTTAGCGGGCAAAAAAACTATCAAGAATATCTTTAAAAACTCTTCGTTCGATACAAAAATTACCATAACAAATACCATTAAAAACTAGTTCGATAGCTACAAAATAATTTTCACCTTAGTATGAACGTGCTCAGGGCCGTATTTATGTTTTTGCCGCTTGTGGGTAATACAAATTTTGCCGCTCCTTCCCATTTCAGTATATATTTTTCACCCTCCCCCCACCAATTCCATTACTAATAAATCAAACAAGCAAAAAGGGGGTACTGTATATAAATGCGCCTAAATTTTACTTTTCTGTCCTGCATTTGTATCCTATTACGATTCATGATGATTGTCATATAACGGGGGGGGGGGGGGGATGCTCAACCTCCGGCCCTCAGGCGTTTGCATATCGATGAAAAACACTGATAAATTTAATTGGAATGTGTGGTGCATGCATTCGAATATGAAAGGTACAGCACCAATCAATGGTGCCGAAATACTTTCTGCGTACTTGGGTATAGTCTGCAACAAAATCAATAATACATTATATAATATCATTAAAGTCTATTTCAGTAAAATTCTTTGTCTTAATACGAATAATTATGTGTCTTAATGAGAAAATATTTTTAAATGGCAAAAATATTGTAACATATTTTTGTTTCCATAATTTCGAGTTTGAATTGTGATGCGACCAATAAAAGTAATGCATGAAATGTAATGTTTTTCTTATTGAGTTCTTGATTTACTTCATATTAAAATGTATATTTCTTTAAAAAAAATCAATCAATTTTCTTCTTTAGCTTACCAATGAATTTTTCAGCTTCAACAGCATACATTAACTAACACATTAATATTTAACTTTAAATTATAAATTCTCCCCTCCATGCGCTGCAGTTCGAAAAATTGATTTAAACACATTTTAATAAAACATTACACCTCCTGTGTGGATAATGACCGTAGTAGGACGAAAAAAATCAATTTCCAGAAATGGAAAATGAAGTTGAATCGCGATTTAACGAATTATGCAAAATCGAAATTTTTTCCCGGTGTAACAAGAAAAATCGTTTTTTTCCGGGGAGCAGATTAACACAAATGTATATGCATAAACTTCTAAAGAAAACATTGAATCGATTAATTTGTTAATATTATTAAAGTATATTTCGAAATAATGGAATGTTTCTTCAAAATTGTTTCGTGGACCGATTAAAATTCTCGACGTGGCCAGCCAGTGGTTTATGCCGTTTCATCTGGAGTGATGAATGCTTTCACTTCTACGATAGCGCGCTCGGTAGAGGCATGACGTGAGATACATAGGGACAATCTTCGAGCGGTCTGGGTTCGATTCCGAGCTGCGCAACAACCTCATACGTTTTGCCGCTGTGGTGGTCGAGTGGTCATAGTGGCGGACTCGCATCGCGAGGATCCGGGTTCGAACCCCACCGTCGTCGCATTGGTGGTCGGCTGAAGTTGGTTTTTCAGCTGTTTTGGTATTTTTAAAACTAGACATTTTAATGTAATTTCGTACAAAATACAGCTATACAATTGCAATAATTTCTACCTAGAAAGAGCCGCCTTCTTGTTGTTGGTGCCATTTATTGAGAGCTGCTGAAATTTGGTGTTCAGAAATTTGAAAAACCACGCCAAATTCAGAAAATCGCTATTTATCTGTATGTAGATGACACCATAGTCAAAACAAACTCTATGCTTTATCCTTAATTACCTATTTTATCTAACCATTCGGTAAGTATAAAAAGGAACAGTTACGTACAGGGTGTCCAATAATTCCTAATTCTGCTGCGATTTCATCAACCATTTGTCGTTAATGTATGGTTCTAATTTAAAATTCACTCAAATGCATTCAGAAATGACTATCAGTTTTAAGAGTGAAAATACAGCGTTATAATATACAACTAAATGTTGACACGGTGGTCCTCCCCTCCCCCCCCCCCCCGTCATCTAACTTCCAATTAAAAAAATTGTCTCAATCTCTTCTGAGAAAAAAGGTAAAGGCATAATTAGCACTTACAGGGCACCCTGTATATATATGTTTTCTCTTTATTTAGGGTATTCATCTGTGCTTAAAATTCCTTTTAGTCTACAAAACTATGTCAAGACAAAGTCTTTCTACGTGAAGTCATAATTATAATGGTATCGTTTTTCTGTTTTAATGATTATCTTCCAGTCGAATTGTCGAATTTATTATCAAAAGAATAGACTTGTGATGACTAAATAACATCAACAAAGTTGTTCCCAAAAAATTACACCGGGAGAAAAAAGTAATTAAGGAATATGCACTTTTCTTTCTCTCTCTGTCTCGAAAAGTCTATTTTAATAACGTAAGAAACAGAAAAATGTAACGGAAGTAGATAAAATAAGAAAATGGAATCCACATTTATATAGCGACGAGCAAAAGATTAATTATGCTTGCTCTAAGCTTGTTCTTATTATTACTCTCGGTTACTAATGGTCGATTCTACTCTCTTTCCAATGATCATTAGCACCAGAAGAATTTGAGGGGGAAAAATACAAAAGAGAATTACTTCCATTATTTTTCTTGAATAAAAGGCCTTTTGTGTTAAGTGAAAAAGAAATGCAACAATCTCTCAAATAAAATGCGACATTTTTTGATAACACGATGATAAGAAATTCAGAGTCGGAACGTTTTCTAGTTATTAAATATTTCCGTCATAGCGCGATATGAGTATGAAGTTTCCAAAATGTGATTACAAAATTTCTAAAGTGAATAACAAAGGAACTGTTGGTATTCGAAATATGTACGGTAAAGTAGTAATAGTGTTTTGAGCGTGATCACTTTTCTATACCGTCATTCAAGTTGCATAGCTCTAGTTCTCTTCGTTCATAAGATTATTTCAGGTCGAAAAATTTTTCCTATGCACTCAAGTATCATAAAAAACATCTAATGAATCTACTATCTATAAACACTGGATCTTTTTTTTCATGATTCTCAACGATTTCGTGACAAAAAGGATAAAACGAAATCGTACGAACGTTGATTTTTCAAAAAAAAACTGAAACTTGCAAATTTCTACTTTCCGAGATACCATTAAATAAAGATTCATGATCAACAAAGTTCTGTTGTAAGAACCGCAACTTTTGCTAATGTTTGTAAACGAATGGGCACACAAAACATATTAATATTTAACAATACTTGAGACGTGCATTAGGTGCTTGGAACGCGAAGGCTTTCAAGGACGTATGAAGTAAACCTCGGATCTCTCCCACCATCTACCAACGATTATAATCTCGCAATATACGTGCCTGTAATTAAACCCTTCAAAGTTATTTTCGCATGAGTATCCTTTACTCGCGTGTTCCGTCAACTTGATTACAAGCAAGGGATATGCACTCGCTAAAACGATCCCTCGGTATGTGTGCCACTTTTTGGAAGTTTCGACCGTAAAACGATGAGAATACACACTTGGGAGAAAACGAAACTCACGATTAGATGGTAATTGATTGTTTAACTTGGAATTAGAAAAATAAAAGTTGAAAACACCACAGAGGAGAGAATAATAAAACTAGAAATTACACGTTCAAGAGATTATCGGATTTCTTGTATATTTCCATATTCAATTGAATTCACATCTTTATTAACTGTAATAGCGAGCGTTGAACGATTTCTTTCTGTTTTAATGGCTGTGGATAGAATGAACGAAAACAGTCGAACTCGGTTATAACGACAACGAAGATTGCACGATATTTGGTCGACGTAACCGATGCGTCGTTACAACTGAAGTTGACGTTTTGGAGATCTTATCTACAAAAAATATTAATCAGGTTTAATCAAATATTGGAGTTTTTATTTCTTTCATTGAGGAGTGACCAATTTGCTCGAAAAAAAAATATGGGAAATTGGGATAATTTATACAGGACATATCAAAGATTCCCGCTAAAAATGTTGCCAATTTTCGGCGAAATAGCCAAAATTTGTTATAAATAAACTTATCAAGAAAAAAAAGCTACAAGTAAGTCTGCTAAAATGTATTTCACGGGGAATAATGAAATTTGATAAACATGCAAGGTGATTATTTATTGTCACATTCATTATATAGCAATTTATGAATTATGCAAATTACCTACATTCCTGATTCTGGTAAAGTTGTCAAAAAACGGGAGAGTTGAAAAGAACATTCCCTGCACGTTATCAGAGCAAATCTCAGGAATTTCTTGGGAAAACCAGAAAAAACGGAAGCACGACTTACTTCCTGGTGTTTTCATCGAAGTTATAAGCAAATTTCATTAACACTATCCTCTGTGTGAAAGCGGCCGGAATGCCAATTATTGACGTTATATCCGAGGTGTCATTACAACCGAGTTTATTATAACCAAACGTGACTATATAATATAAGGCATTTTATTCAAGACCCCGTATAATTTTCATAAGTTTGTATGATATAAAGTGACAGAAAAATCATTATCGCAAATTATCTAAATACATCAAGTTAGAGAGATTCGATATTTATATATTAAATAACATTCCAGAGCGTACATAATTATCTGCAGTAATTAAATTTTGCATTTTTAATCAGTTTATATGTGTAGTCATAGCCTTACAGGCATATGAAAAAAAATAAGAAAAACCGAAATTCCTATATCTCTCTTCAAAATAGCTTTGATTAAAATAACAACGCAAAACCAGAAAAATAATTAATTATTCAATTGTTATTTATTAGTTAATAATTACGACAAAAAGGTGGATAAATCACTCTATTAAATTACCTTCATATTTGTTTTTGGAAGTACAAAATAAACATGTGTATAAATGTGTGTAATACAGTTATCAACTGTACGAAATATTTTGACTGACGTTGCATCGAGTCGTGCTTTGTTCAGAGATATTTTCCAGTAATTTTCACAGAAATTTCTACAGTAAACGAACCTTTTTGTACTGGATATTAACAGGTCTAATCAGTGCCATAATTCTCTAAAAATTCGTTCCACAGAAATTTTATTGATTTTCGATCTGGAACTGTTTATTCATGTGCATGACAACAAATATTAAGAAACAAAATGGGAAAAAATAGTTCTTTCTAATTCTTTTTCCTCTCGCACGGTGGATTATGCTTCTCATGATCATAATTAATAGTTAGTTTGACCAATTCAAAATAATTATTTAAATTAATTAATGAGTTGACTAATTTGGAAAGTTGAATGAATTCATAAACACAATTTATATACATGTCCGATTCTCAAATATGTTACTCAAATAACCAGCGATCATACAAAGGGTGGTTTGGAAAGTCCCTTAGCTGCATTTCACTAGCGAACCGTTGGTCCTAGAGCCATATTCCTAATTGGGAAAAGTATCCAAACAACGTGTGGATATCAGATATGGCATTCATATTGCAAGGGGTTTTATAGCTTTAAAAAAATATATATATACACGTTTATACGCACACCTTGTCCTCAAAAACCTTAATTTTCGAGGGTTACCTTTTTTTTTTCAACATTTATGTGATACCTGAGATATTATAACTATAAAGTTATTACCTAATCTTTCTTGAGACCATCAAAAAAAATTCCCCGTCTGTAAATGCAATATTTGCTGAGGTATTAGAATTCAAAATCAAAGAGAAATTAGGGGGGGGGGGAAGGCAGCATTAAAGTAACATGGAATGCCCCCTATTTGTGCTGTTCCTCCCAACTATTCTCCGATTTCGAATAATTTCTTTTTATTTTAAAGCTATACAACGCCTCTTGCAATATCCATGACGTATCTGAGGTCTATACGATATTTGGATACCTTTCTTAATGCGAACTATGCCTGTAGAATTCAACGGTGCATCATTAAAATGCGGCCAAGAGACTTTGTGTATAAAAATTGTATAATTTAATCACGAATTTGAAGAGCGGTCAAATATGGGACAAATTCCAATAAAGAAGACAGCACAGACGCATGCAACTGTATAAGAAAGGAAATTTTCCGATTTCCCGATTACTTTTCGTAACTTATACTTAGATTTCCAATTTTTTAAATATCAAAATAAAATATCACAGGTATCAAATAAATGTTGAAAAAAAAAGATAACCTATCTAAGGTTCACTAATCTTAAGATTATATAGATATCTATATACCTAAGGATATATATAAAAGGCTTAAAATTGTCTTTGATTGAATAAATTATAAGAGCAAAGAATAATTTGAACTATCATTGTATCGTCCTTATTTTTAATACGGAAAAACTCAGCATGAAATATAATACATTTTCATAATTAAAAAATAATTATTAAAAAAATAGAAACATGGCCCCACATGAAAGATAATAATGTTAGAGAAGTCTTTCTGATTTACCGATTATTTTCGGTATTTCGAATGAAAATATCAACGTCTGAAGTTATTAATGGTAAAAATAAAAAACGAAAAAGCAAGAGAATCCATCAAATAGTTTCCGAACAAATCACCAACCAGTCCCTTTCTCTCTCAACCATATAATCTGATACCAGCACTCGATGAAGTACGTACAGAGATACGTTTCCCTGTATAATGACATTTTGCTTCTATCGTTTTTATGTTTTTCTTTTTTTAATAAGGTATCTCTTTCAAACTCGTCAACCATTTACTTCTCGATTGGTTTTCTCAGAGAGATTCTCATTTATTATTGTAGGCTACGTGATTTCGTTTTCTATTCAGTAATAATAATAATATCAGAGGAAGGAACGAAATAAAAGAGAGCGAGTGTATTTTGAGAAATGCCATAGAGACACCCTGGTTTTGCGTAGTTTTATGTCTCGCCTATGCGACCATGCGTGCGAGACGGATATTGCTTTCCTGAAAATTTGAGACCAGATTTTCTAAGAATAAATTCGAATTACGGCGAATATACCACGTACGGCTTATAACAAGAATCTCGCTTTAACGGATGATTCGCAAGTGATTGTGAAGTAGCTAATATTAAAGATACAAATATAAATTTGATTATAACGGATTGATGATGAGGAAGAGAGCATTCGCTATAACGTCGAAAGAACTCTTGTGAAAATACTTAGTTCTTGCTTCTCTTTCTACAAGAATTGAACATGACTCTCTTGTCATCCTCATCGTAAAAATTACTTCGAGTAAAAACTGGAGAAAGAAACGTCTGATCGTTTAAACCCTTCCTTCCTATTTTCAGGCTTCCCTCACTGAACAATATGATGATTTTGAACTTTAGTTTCTTCAAGTAAAGTCAGGGGCTGCTGCACCGACGTTTGGTCATCGTGCTGGACTCTCGTCCTGAGAATCTAGGTTAGGACCCTATTAACGGCACAGTGGTGATCGGCTGAAGTTGGTTTATCCGCAGTTTTCGAGCTTCGAGGCGTGAATGCACAAGCCGGTCTCCCATTTGAAAAAGGCTCTTCACAGAGAGCAAACAGACCTACAACACTATACTGACATAACATCAAAATTTAAGTACCTTCATCTTTACTTTGGAGAAGGAGCGCGAAACAAGTGCCACTTGACAACATATAAACGTTAGGGCCACACATACACTCACATTCCGTCATGTGCCGGTTCGTTAGAAATTTCGTAGAGGAATGTGTACGAGGTGCATGTACAGATAAGTAGTAGTAGTAGAAGCAGTAAAGCCAGAGTCACATTAGTTTCAATCCCGGTAAAATACACTGCTGACCACCCAAATTGCAACACCAAGAAAGACAAGAGATATCGCAACAATATTTATTTTGTAGATAACATGTTGACCAAGCATCAAATGATTAAATTTATAGACTTCTGTGAAGTGTGGTTCCTGCCAAAATCAGTAGCCAGAGTTGCCGCCATTGTTGGAGATCACCGCTGCCACACGCCTCGGCATTGATTCAAAGAGACTTCTCCTCAAGATGCAAAGACGCAGCAGCGGTATAGTCTGGCTACACGCTGGCCAAGCATGGTCCAATATCCCTTGATGAACATTTGCTTCCAGAACCGTCTCCGAGGAAATAATACGCCAACGTGTGTTGTGGTTGTTGCCCAGACGGATTGGAAGATCGGGAAGTAAGGTGACACCTTTGATTTGAATTGGAAGATAGAAGAACCAGCATCCAATACCTTCCAGCCCCCTAATATTTGACGATCATTGCCCACAATAGAGCTTCCACACTACTTCCTCATGAAAACCCTTGGATCAGTGGGCCAGCTTTGACACGATTGTGGCCCTGGCTTTACTAAGTGACGCTCGAGCTGCCGCTCGAGTGGCGCCGTGGTAAAATGCTAGTCTTCCACTATGAAGGTTGCCATTAAGGTCCATGGGTTCGAATCCGGGCAGAGAACGTTAGAAGCAGGTTCTTTACCTACCGAGCCTGGCGCGACCAAAAATGGATGGAGCCTTCATTTCCCACCTAACTCCTCTGGTTGGAAATTGCCGTATGGCGATACATATAACGGGAGTTGGTGTGCGGTAGAGAACTTGCAGAATCCGATTAGTGGAAAAATGTTGACGAGTCAATACAGCTACAGGAGAGTAATATTGTAATTGAAAATTTTGATTGCTCAGTTGGTCGACTAAATCGTGTTGTCAATACGAAATTCTATGCAAAAGAATAACTGATAGAATTAACTGCTATGAGACCAAAAGTTAGTTTCTCGTGTGTAGAATCAATTTCAGTCTTTAAATATTAGAACGAAACGATCTAAATGACGTTCGATGCAGATAAAGTAGCAATTTTCTACAATTTCATGACCTGACGGAGCAAAAAATGGGAATTCGTTCATCGCAAAAAGTCCGTTATAACGACAATATCGCTCGTGATTGCGAACTGTATATATATAACGGACTTTTACTGTATTTATTTTGTTTAGGGCACATAGTATTGCCATAATTTTTGTAGTCAAGTTATAAAAAGATCAACCCGAATATACGCATAATGTAGACACAAACGAACCGTAGCATCTTTATCCAGATATAAACGTTTTATGAGTGCGTATTTGGGAAAATTAGATTGGCATTCGTTCATCGATTTTCTAAAAAGTGCTACAGACTTTCTCGTTTTATACTGAGAAACCAATACATCATAGGTGGAGATTGACTTGGAAGTCTGGGGGGGGGGGCAAGGTTATTATTGCTGGGGGGGCACGATGATGATGATGTCAGCTCAT
This sequence comes from Pholcus phalangioides, assembly GCF_987345545.1. Classification (NCBI taxonomy): domain Eukaryota; kingdom Metazoa; phylum Arthropoda; class Arachnida; order Araneae; family Pholcidae; genus Pholcus; species Pholcus phalangioides. The sequence continues at coordinate 9,821,135 of NW_028301606.1, forward strand.
ATATACATATATACATTAGATCAGTCGACTCTACTTTGACGCTGGGGGGGGGGGGCAATGCCCCCCACGCCCCCTCCCCCCCCCCCGATCTCCGCCCATGCAATACATTATTTTCAAAAAGTATTGATTCTTCGATACAAAGAGTATTCCTATGTGAGGAAATATTCGGCGTGATAATGATAAAAATATTTATTCGATTATCTACTTTGAAAGGAAAGTAGTATGCAAAGTAATTTAGTTTCCTCTTCATTTGTTAATGAATAAAAAAATTCATTAATAAATGTAGAGAAAAATGTCCGTAATATCTATTATTGATTATGATATGAAGAGTAATATCATTGAATATTCGTAAAAACATTGATGTGATGATAATTTTTTATCTAAATTCCTGAAGCAAATCATAATTTATAATACATATAAAATCCCTCTTTCAAGACAACAGTAGGCCAAAAAAATCCGTTAGTAAAAAAAAGGTGGAGCATAATTTTTTTTTTGGGGGGGGGTGTGCTACTGAAGATATTTTGTAAAAATGTAATGCCTCTTTTTTTTACGGCCAAATAATAATTACAATGTATTGTTTTCCTCATATGTTGCCGAGAACTTGATTCGCCAACCACGTTGTGGGGAGTTTTTTGAGGAGTCCATCAAAGCGCCATCTCTGTTCCACAAGTAGAAATACTATCCCCTTTTCAGGAAAATTGTGATGAAAATCTAGTGGGTTTTCACGGTCTCATAAGTATCACATTTTTCCGTAGGATTCCCAATACATTTCTGAAAAAAATTGGTAATATCGATTTGTAAATACTGGCCCGTGGACAGGGGAATGGTGCACTCCTACCACAAAATATTTAGATTATTTCTGAGGTTCTTTGGAACGGGGAAAACATTTCATCAAACCCAGAGCAAGATGGCCGAGAAACGTTTCTCTATGGCAGCGGTCCTCACCCAGTCCTCCGTGTGCACTCCCCAGTGGCTCCGCGGCCGTTCAAACAAAATTAAAAAAAAACAGTAAATTTAAAAATATGTATATAAATACTTTGAAATCAGTAACTTTGGTGAATGAATAAGAAACAGGCCCACGCGCGTTCTCCGCCATACAAATTACATACCAGAAAGGGCTGCACGTGTCAAAAAAGACTGAGAACTACTGCTCTATGGTGTATTCAGATGGCAATGCATATTTATCGAATTTTCAATCAAATTTTGCGTTTGTTCTTTACTTTGTTTTCCGTTTATAAAGAATGTTTAAAATATATTACTTTTTTTTCGTATTCGTTTGAAATAATTTTAGTATTAAAGAAAACAACACAAAATCCCCACGAAGTGAGCAGTAGTGAAAATTCCAATGATTGAGATGGACGAAAACAAACAAACTTTATTTCTTTCTTAGAAATTTATTCATTGATTCTTTTTATATCTTTCCTTTTTTACTTTTTTGGACGTGTAACGGAGTGGGGTATTGTATTTCAGCTTTTCTCTTCCTTTTTCTGTTTTCCAAAGTCTCTTAGCTACCTAATACATCAGGCCAACCTTGATGTATTATGCATTTGAATATCCCTGAAGCGCAGACACACACATCAGAAAATATAAACTTTGTTCCATAAAAACGTATTATTTCCGAACGCGATTAAATTTTCCGAGAGGAAAATCATCGTAAGTATTGAAAAATTGATGCGAGAATCTTCGAGAGTATTTTATTCCCGTCTCGTGCATCAAGTAAATCATGTTCAAGAAAGAACCCTTCTATACCATAATTTTCTTGGACAACCACATTTTCTTTACAATACGAATTTCATTGAATCATCTGAAGAGAAAAATTTTTGCGATCAATACTTTTTAATTGCTAAAAGTTCAGATGAATCATTAAATCTACAAAAAGTCACTTTTTTTTTTTCAATTTATTGCATGTGATAAACGTTTTATCACAATATGACACCTCACTGCCCATTCGTTAGAAGTTCCGCAGAGGAATATAGATGAGGTGCATGTCTGGTTTAGTAGTGACACCTGGCTACAGCGACACTCGATATAAGGATAAATCCCTCTACAACAATGGTTCTCAACTTTTTTTGAGTCGCGGAGCCCTTTCTGGTTTATAATTTCTATGGCAGAGCCCCATTGGCCTACTTTTTATTTATTCATCAAAGTAGCTGATTTAATTCGTTTTATTATTCAAAAAAAATATATATATACTTTTAATATATATATACATATATTTTTTTTCCCCAAGTTTACTATTTTTCTTTTTCTGTTTTCCTCGAGTGGCCGTGGAACCCCTGGGAGTTCACAAGGAGCACCGGTTGAGAACCGCAGCTCTCCAACGATATTTTCCCGAATCTTGAAGCTTGTTTGAAACTCATAATGTCTTCTCTAATTGTCATGTTTAATATTAAACTCTCCTCGATATAACGATATACTTCACTACAAGGGTCTTCAACGCATAGCCCGCGTTCCCGCCGATCGAGGATGTCGTGGCCCACGGATAATTTTCAGAAAATGGTTGAACACATTGAAATAAATGATTACTTCCAGAATTAGGGAAATAAATCACTCCAGAATTGATGAAATCATTCTAGAATAAATGAAAGAAATGATTATATAAATTAAATAAATGATTGCGAAGCAAATTAGTGAAAAATCAGAATTAATTAAATAAATAACTCCGAAATTGATGAAAATTCAGAACAACTATAAGAAATAATTTTCAAATTTTTGAAACAAATAATTTCAAAACTAGTGAAAAAATAATTTCAAAACTAGTGAAAAAATAACTTATAAATCAATGAGAGAAATAATCTCATAAATTCTGATAGAAATTAATCCACAATCAATAGAAGAAAAATTTCATAATTATTGAAAGAGGTAATTTCAAGATAGGAAAATAGTTTTAGAATTACAGAGAGAGAAAAATAATTTATTAAGGAATCATATAAAGTTATCTCAGAATAAAATTCATCTCAAACTTAATTGATTAAATCAATAAATTAACCGAAAACTTTTTTAGACTTGGTGAAAAGATTATTTCAGAAATGATCAATGTTGATAGATAATAAAAGAAATAATTTCAGAATAAATAAAATTCTTCAATTATTTTTGTCTTTGTTGAAGTCGGGGGGCGTGTATTGTCCCCCTCTAATTAAAATGTCACCAAATTACACGAGTTGGTGGCCCGCGGGCTTCGTGTGGTGTTACAATTTGGCCCGCAGTGTCTGAAGGGTTGTAGATCCCTGCTTTATTTATCAATCCCTGCTTGTAAATACTTTTATAACGGTATTTTTTAGAACTATTTCGAAACTACTACAACGATATTTTTTATATTTTTAGCTCAAAATCACCTTCAATATATTTCTAAGTTTATCATCACTTTTTGTTCTTTAGAGGGTGTCTAATAACATTAGTATTTTGCATTATCCACCCTCCGAAAGTGTTATCGAAGTTTCGATGAAGCTACTTTTTATGTTGTACACAAAAGTGATGTACGAGAAACTACTTTTCAGTTTTTTTTGTTAACCACTTAAGTTCTACTTTTAATATTTTTGATTATTTTAGTTCCGTCATAGTGAATCAATGATGTAAATCTTTTTGTCCTTCAAGTATAATTAATTTTATATCCACTGACCCGTTACGTATAATGTAATTAAATCGGGTTTCTCATTATTTCATTTATTTATTCATATTATCTATCAAAACTCAACAGCAAGAAGCAAACAGTCCAATGGAACAGTGGGCAAAAATATAAAATGCAATACCGAAAAAATTCAAACTAAGATTTGAAGAAACGGTACAGTCTGACCTGAAGTACTTATCGTGACCTAGAGATTTTGTTTCTTATGGTGCATTCAAAAAAGTTAGAAATGTCACTCATGGCGCCTTGAAAAACGAAAAACCTCGCAATAAAACAACATGCAACACAAACCTTGTATAAATTAATAATAGACAGAGAGCTTCTTCTCAGCCCAATATATCAAGGAAACATATTTTCTGGATATCAGCGGAGGTGAACTCGGAAGGAAAAGTTATCTGGTCTCCGCCGGGACTTGAACGCGTGTTATCTTGCATACCGGTCAAACATGCTACCATAAGCACCACTGGAGACGCGACCCTCCCTCTTCCTTCCTTATTTTACGCACTGTGACGTGAGGCACTGAAGTAGAGCCATTAGTAGCCTCTCTTAACTTCAGCAAATGGCCCAGGTGGGACAGTAGACAGCTTCTTCTCCGTCCAATATATCAAGGAAACGGGTATTTTATAGGCAGGGTCGTGTCTCCAGTGGCGTAGATGGCAACATGCTTGTCCGGTTTGCAAGAGGGCCTAGATTCGAGTCCTGACGCAAACCAGATTGCATTTTCTTCCCGAGTTCACCGCGTCAAAATATCCGTTTCCTTGAGTGTATAATTACTGTTTAAAGACAATTTTATGACATGAAACTAGTATATTTCAACACGAGCACTCCTTTACCCGTTTAGATTTAGCCCGGGCTAAAAATGTTGCTCATATTGAAAAGTGATAGTTTTAAGCAACGCAAACGGTCAATAATATTGGTTTTATTATTATTATGCACTATTTATGTTGCATTTTTTGAGTTGTTTGTTTTAGAGATTTACGAGAAAATTTGGACTTTTTAATTTATCAAAAAAAAACTCTAGGCCATGAGCGCCATTTTAGCGCAAACAGCATTTTTTTATATCAATTGAATGGCTTGTTTATTAATTTAAAAATCTCAGATGAACAATAAAATTTAAAGTATATTTTGTTCATTAAAGTAAATAAAATAAAAACATTTTATTTATTTATTACAATAATTTAAATATTTATTATTCAAATATTATTATTATTTGTAATAAATAGGCTGGAGTTTGTTTTTCCACACCTGCAATACTTTTATATTGGAAGTAGCACATTCTTTATAATGATAATTTCAACCAAAATTTCTCAAACCAACTAAATGATAAATTTTCGCTCTGCAATGAAAGATAAATTCAAAGAAAAAAATATGTTTGAGGAAAAAACTGATGACTAAAATAAAAAAAACTAATTCAATACGTGGAATAAGTAATTCCTGGGAATGTAAACGCATTAAAGTGGATTTATAGCTATTATTTGATACCGAGAAAAACAAAAAGAAATATTCTAATGCTTTCAAGAGCATTTTAAACCAAAGCTTTTTTATTGAGGTAAACAAAACATTTTATTAATCCCAATATAATCCAAAACAAAAAAAAGCAATTTCCACAATATTTACAACTATTATTGAATGTGTATAACATGTAAAAATCAGCAAATACAGCTTGTTTGTGTCTTTTTTGGTATTTTTTCCGCAGATTCATCACAAAACTCATTCCTATTTTGAAACTTCAACTAAATGATCGCTTTTTATTACTTTTCCGATTATGGAGGAAAAAACAGTAATTCATATTTCCAAATATTGCAATTTTTATCAGAGTATTTATTAAAAATAAAATATTTCTATGCGTTTTAGCATTTTGTTTTATCATATGACATCATACAACGACATTTGAAGCTGCTTAATGTTCCATATCAAGTGGAAAAAAACAAATATTGATATTAAAAATACATAAGTCTCTAAGACTATTTGAAGATGTGTCGTATTTATATGATATTTCTTCATGTGAGAGAAGATTTGAAGAAGCGCATTCTATCTCGAGTATATCTTATTAATGGCATCAGCTCAGAAAAAATAGGTTATTGTTTGTTTTTTTACAATAATCTTAACATTAGTATGAAACATTATTTGTGTATTTTTTCTCTATATAATACTGAGGTTTGTTTTTACCGACATATTGTTGTTGATTCTTTCCCCGCATCATTTACAGAATAAATGTATCCTAAATGAGAGACTTCAACATGTAATATTTCTTTACGTGTATACAAACTTATAACAATATTTTTTCTCTAGAATTATCTCGTCTTTTGTTTCTGATACTTATATGTCTAGAATTATCTAGCATCTATGAGGGAAGAAAATTGAATCAATAGGCTTTCTGGATATTAGGCCGAGGTGAACAGGAAACAAATTGTCACATCATTCCGCCGGGAATCGAACCGAGGACCTCTTGCACACCGGTAGAGCACGCGGACCATTATACCATAGAGATTTGTCTCCTTTTCCTTAAAAAGCGATCAGTAGCGTTACTTGCTGAGTAGAGACCTTGCAGCCTCTAACTTCAGATAATTCACTACCCATTTCATCTACGAAGCAAATTTCTTTGGGAGAGGAATTTTCTTGTCTATGCTCACCACGAATATTTAGAGGTACGTCTGCTAATGCAGCTTTTCTTTTTCAATTGCTTATTACCTCCGTCACATTCAGGGATGCAGAAAATATTCAGGGTGCCCAATAAATTTGTAAATAGTTTAAATATTGAAAAAAAAAAAAATTTGGAGTAATTGGTACTTTTGAATGCGGTTTGCGACCGCAAACTTTATATTATAATTATCACTAACATATCTTCAACTTTTTTTATATATAATTATCTAATTCAAGTGAATGTACTAATTTCACAAAGTTTGGCATGCGTAAGGGATCGTTCAATTATAACGTCAGTAGATTATAGAGTGGCAGAACGAAATTGACATCCCCCCCTTCCGTGAGAAGAGCATGTATTCGCTTATGTTATTCTCACAAAAGTGGATTTATTTTAAACAGAAAAAGAAATTGAATTCGAGCTTTTGTCGATAGGGAACGCTGCACGGGAAGCGGATCACAGAATTCAGGACCTGGAACTTTCTTCTATCTCTTTTGTATCCGAAACGTTCGTAAATTTTCAGCCATCGATTCATGGCTATGTAAGCGCTAGTATCATGAAAATTCAGAAATGAATCATTAATCGTACACCCTGCGGATTTAAAGGGCTCTTATATTTGTATATATCCAATGATTTGCTTTCGTAACGCGTCTTCTATCGACAAAAGTTCGAACTTAATTATTTTTTATTACAAAAATTTCCCCTTTGTTAAGAATAAAATTTTTAAAAAATCGCATTTGAATTCTAATTCCTTTAATTTTCATAAGTTTTTAAACTATTTGCAAATTTAAAAGACACCCTTCACATATTTATCAGGCATTTATATATATATATCTTTACGTTTTTTATAATAGACTATTCCATTCAAATAAATTTTACTCATTTGATGAAGTTTGGCATATGTAAGGGTCATTCAATTATAACGTGAGTAGATTATGGAGCAGCAGAACGAAATAGATATTCCACGTTCCGTGAAAAGAGCATGTATTCGCTTATGTACGGGAGGGATGTCTGAGAGGTCTGCAAGGTTTTTTTGAGGAATGGGGGGGGGGGATGTTACCTCGAGTGCCCACAAACTCTAGGGAAAGGCTTTTCACATTCCTAGTAAAGATGCCATTAAGAATGGTTCATATTTTTATAAAGAATGATTGATGACTTACGAATCATAAAAACCCTCCTACCTGTCAGAAAATCGAAACTCGCCACTTCCCCCGCCGATGCTGACGTAATATTTGAATGGCTCCCTAAAGAGTTTGCTTCATAATGACTACAATGTGGTCCTACGCTTTAGCATTTTTGAATATTTCGGATACTATTTAGCTACTAGTTTATGATATATGTCAAAATCAATGACACCACATCCCCTGCAAGAAGAATCAGATCATCTACAGTGCGAGGCATTTCTTTCAAACCGAGCACAACTCAGGTCTACCACCACCTATGGGCGATTTACTGCCTGGTGAGTTGTGCCGGAAGTGTAGCTGTGTGTGTACTTAACAATCTGAGTACGTATGTAGTGTTGTTTTTGGATTTTTCAGTGCTGCCATGTATATTTCAGAAGTGAAGTGAATGATGTGTTATGATTGAATGACATTTGTACGTCTGTTACAAGACTTTTTAAAGAGGAGATCGGGTTGTATTCGCACCTCGAAGTTGGGAACCACAGGAAACCAACTTCAGCCGACCACCACTGTGGCGACGTTGGGCCTCGAACCCGGGACGTCGTGACGCGAGTCCGTCACTATGACCACCGCAGCGGGAATAGCGCAAGGCAGCGTCATAAGGCCCTGTCTTCACAACTGTCACATGAATGACTTCCCGGTGATCCGTAAGGGTATTAGTGCTCTCTACGCAGATGGCTCGATGATAATATGCACTAATAACAAGCCAGAAAACGCATTAAGTAACATACAGTTAGGGACGTAATATTGCGTCCAAACGCCAGTGAAATAAATTCAATTCATCTATTTCTTCAACCTGTTTTTTCCTGATCGCGAAAGGTTCCTTCACCACCATAGAGATATCTCAACGAGATAACAGTCAACTGATAACGATGGTGGCGGTTCTTCTCAGCTGTTAATGTAATAAACTCCTAATAATACAATTCTTCTATTATATATACCGCACATAGAAGTGAGGAAGAGAACAAGTAAAAAAACTACAAAACAAGTTTACTGCGAAAAAGTAAGGCACTGCACTAATACTTTCTCATGCGAATATCCCTGTACTTGTTCTTCCCCACCCTTATTTCTTTTTTTCTTTCTTACCCTTTCTTCCTTTTTCTAACGTGGAACGCGGTTACCGCATCCATCGGCAATACGTCTAATACAGGTCATTCAAATTTGTCGCCAGCAGCTTGTACGCGAAGAGATTAATGCAGACAAGACAGTTTTTATGTGGATTACAAGAAAATTAGACTTATACCACTGAATGCCGGAATAGATATGGATAGCAAATTCATCACACCAGTCAGAAGCACGAAATACTTTTTTCACAAGAATAGACAAGCGGTTTTCATTTATCTATACAACCATGGCGTTAATTGCACTACTAGTGTAGGAATGGTTAAGAGATGACTTGAGGGTACGTACTGCCAATTTCAGCCTTTCAACTCACAATTTCAACCCACAAGATCCGCAATTTTCCGATTTCTGAAGCTAACCATCCAACAGTGTCCGAAATTGGTGTCTGATTTCGTACTGGCGTTACCCTTATCAAGGTGCATCCTAGTATTAACACTTAACACTATGATGATCTGAATTCCAGCGAATCTTAGAATCGCTGTGTTGTTCGTTTGATGTTTGATATGAGCAATGCTCCTCACTCGATAAAGGTGTTCTCTAATGCTTTTGAGATACGAACATGCGCTTTTTTTATCCCCTTCGTATCTGTTCATTTATTTAACCCACGTATATGCCCGCCATTCACTGTAGGCACATGAAGAGTGATTACATCGTTCCACGTGATATCGTTCATACGTGATTCCAAATGTTTCCATTATCTTTACTCCGCTAATTGGAGTTCAGATCTGTGGATTACAGGTCCAGGAGATTTGATCTGGCGGAACTGAAGATTTATGTGGAGACAGAGAGAGTCTTGATGCGAATACCTCTTCTTTAAAAGTGGGATTTAAACCGGGATGGGAGTGCATTTAATGGGGCTTCCGCTAACTACTCTGGCAGGCAAAGCTCTATTTCCTATGAATTTTACGACTATCCCCCTGAAGTATAATACGTCTAGAACGCTCCCACTGGTTCGCAAGAGCAATCTTTTGACTTGAATGGTGTTAGTCGTTTAACAATAATGACAAGTAAAATCTGGAAAATCCGAGATGTTCCTAAAAAAAACAGCATTTTTCCACGATTTCATCGATCGTGCAGTCAATAATGGTCTTGATTCTGTTCCGTGTTCGTCGCAGCCAGTTTTATCCAGACGGCAGAAGGTTGTTGCAGTTTGTTGGGCACTACAGCACGATACTAACATCACATGGCAATTCAATCTCTCATTCGCGATCTTTATTTCAAAATATGGACGACAGATGACAGCACCAGCAAAAACAAGAAGCAAGCTCAATTCTGATAGCATAAATACGTTAGAGCAACGCGTTCACTCAAAACACATTCCAGCATGTACCAGTTAATTAGAAATCCCGTAGAGGAATGTGTGCGATGTGCATGTGTGGTTAAGTATTCGTAGTAGTTTTTAGGCTGAAAACAACTATCGTTACTTAACGTAATTTTTAAAAGAAAATACACTTGTATACACTTGTACTCATATAAAGCTTTGGATGGATATTCCGAGATTATATTATCCGCAAGTAAAAAGATCCCTGATATCGATCACAATAAAGTTGAATTATCAACCACGTACGCGCGACCTTGAACGGATATTTAAGATTTATTCACGTACAGTTTCATAAGTCTTTCCATCTTAAGATGCCAAGTTGAAATCCGATTCAGAACCGAAAAATACGATTTTTTACGTAAATCGTAATTTTACACGCATTTCCGAAAATTGTTAGCGCAATATTGTAGGAAGAAAGACGTCCTATCGTTCACGGTAATATAAGAGCGCCCTCTGACGATGTCTACGGCAGACGTCGACGTGTACGTGGGTGAGACCAGACGTGGCCTCCCACACTGACGCTTTTGTTGTATTATTTTGTTTCTTATTTAATGAAGATCAGTGGATTGAACCATCTTAGTATCCCTTTTAATTGTATTAATGTGAGCATTCCCCACAATATAATAGAATATATGCCTCACATATGACTCATTTTCCTAGAAATAGCGTGTATTGAGTGTATGGACTTGAATATTCTCTAACTTTCGTTGGGTTGAAAACAACCATTGTCACGTAATTTTATTTTCAAAAGAAAAAATTACACGCTTGTTAAATCTCATAAAGGTTCGGATAGATGTTTCTGTTCCCCGCCAGTACAAAATATCTGACATCTCGATCAAATTAAAGTTGAAGTGTCAACCACTTTTGAACGAATATTCAAGATTTATCCGCACACAGTTTAATAAGTCTTTCCATCTTAGGATGTCAAGTTGAAATCTGATTCAGAACCAAAAAAAAAAAGTTATTTTTACGTAAATCATAATTCTACACGGATGCCCGAAAATTGTTAGCGCGATATAATAGAACTATTTGTCTCACGTGTTGTGTCTCAGGTCTCATAATTTTTCCTTGAGTCTCCGTGAACTTCAAAATCTTCTCACCGTGAAATTTCTACTCAGACATTTTTCTTCCTCAGCTACGTCTGATAGCACTTATTCCTTCTACACAATTTACCGTCTTTCCTCTTTCCCAGAGAAGTAAGAAAATTATCGGAATTTATGGATCGCATCAGTCAGCCATACTTTTTTTTTGTACTAAAAACTAAACTGTTTATCAGTTTAGATGCATAGAAATTTATGATTTCAGGAAGAAAAGAAAAAATGAAACATTTTGTTTTTCTGGCATGTCTTTCAGATAACCAAGAAGAGTTTCTCTAGATAACTTCCATAAGTGGCAGCATTTAAAAGACATTGGCTGTATTTATGAGTTCAGTAAATTTTCTGGTTCTGATATTTCAATCGCATACAGTTAAAGTAATATTTGTAATATTACTTATTTAAGGTTGTTTAATCAATACCCACCTCGTTACTATGTCAAACAGAAGTGACTCTTCATATCAAAATAACGTTGCCGTCTATCTACTCGGAATGCAAAGGCAATTCTGAATTTTTATCTTGAAACTTGAAACTTTCTAAAGTAACAAACGTTTAAGAGATCGTTTTTTTTTTTGCACATATGCAAAGCTGCGCCTTTAACACTATAGTGACGGGAATTTTCATCTACTTTGAACGACGGTCAAAATGACTGCTGTATGAAAAATCCACAAAAATCATTTTTCTTTACCGAAATTACTTAAAACAGCTTATCTTCAGTCTCTTTGACTTACTTTTACAATAAATCCTTGTTAGTGTTCCAATTTTTTGGGATTTTTAACAAAAGGGCTTGTTATGTCTTATCCCGTGTTTTGTTACATTAAAATGAGGTTCGAGACTATGATTTTTTTCAGTTCTTGTAATTCGTGCCTTCACTTGGCAGTGCTCTGACACGGTTTTAATTGCGTTATACGAAAAAATAACTCTAATTTTAAGGGATATTTTGCAAAAATAGGGTTATTTTTTTTAATGAGAACATGGAACTAACGCAATTAAACAATTATTACCTGAAATTTGAAGTAGTATTTTCACTCCTCAAAAAAATTTGGAGGGGTAAAATTTTGAATTTCGATGCGTGAATCACGCATCCAGATGTGTATTGACGAACATCAGTTTGAAGTATGATACGCTTGAGAAATTTGTGAAGAGATTGCATGTGCGGAAATGAAAAACCGTGAATAGCCGCCGAATCTTATGAGCAATGCAAAATACATGCTTAAGACAACTTTTCGATGCCGATCGCATTGTGCCCGGAAAAAATGAGCTGATTTTGTAGAAAACATCAACGAAACTCACTATTAGAGTTTAAACATTTTATAATTTCTGGAATAAATTTTTTTTGCCCTCCGCGATTCCAGTTTTGTGTGCATATGGTAGTCAAAACAACTCACCAACTGTAGAATTGTATTTTTGATCAATCGAAGCATATGTTGTAAAATAATGGGTACCCACGACATCCAGCGATGCCCCTGGGCTGGAATCTTTGGTGAATTTATTGTGTGAAGAAAAAAAAAAAAATGAGAATCGTCTTCGTTTCATGTCTGGAGCCCTGTGCAGGTGAAAAAAGAGTTAAAAATAACGATTATCTTCGTCGTTCGACTTTGTACCAGCGAATACAATGCAGTAAAAACGCAAAGATCCATAAAGATCCATCCATAGCTGCCCTTGCGGGTGATTCTGTGGGTGGGAACAAATCAGGTAGGAGCGAATATTAGTGAGTCTCCGTCAGAATACCGGGATTTACTATTATCCGCTAGGGAGGGGGGTTCAGATGTGGCAGTGATTCCAGTGCTGCCAAGGGGTAGTAGGGGATATAGGAGTAGGATCCACCAATTTAATATAGGCCTGAAGGACATTTGCTCCTCACTTGGGGTCACGTTCTTGGAGCTTCCCGCATTTACCGATAGGTGGCTTCGTTCGGATGGGATCCATCTAAATAAGAGAGGGGTCTGGGAGGTTTACGATAGTCTTAGGTCAGGTTTTTTACTCCCAGACCACGTAGTCGGGAATGCGGGTTAGTTAATGATAATCACAACAGTACTGACTTGAAATTACCCACCTCTCACTTGGATGGCTTCTCGATTGACAACAAACCACCGGGCAAATTAAAATGTGTGTTAATAAATGCCAGGAGCTTGGGTAATAAGAAAGATTTTTTAGAAACTATGATAGTTGTGGAGGGCTTGGATCTTATAGCCATTACAGAATCTTGGGCAAACGATGGGGATGAATCTTTCTTACACATCTCAGGATACGATACTTTTTTGAGAAATAGATCTGATAGGAAAGGGGGTGGAGTGTTGATATACGTGAAATCCTGTTTGAAGGCTAGAGAGTGTAACGTGCAGAGAAGTGATATTGAAACCATATGGGTTGAACTTGAGTGCAAAAGACGTCATAAACTTATTGTTGGGGTTTGTTACAATCCACCGAATAGGGATCAAAGCTACATTGCCAAAATGCATGATGAAATTTCCTACATGTGTAAGCGACAGAGGGTTCTCATACTAGGGGATTTCAATTACCCGGGTATTGATTGGGAGAATCTTTCATCTGGAAATCAGTATGAAAGAGACTTTCTTAAGTTGGTGCTCGATAAATTTTTGTATCAGCATGTATCAGAAGCCACAAGGGGTACTGCTATTTTGGATTTAGTTCTTACTAGTTCTGAGGATCTAGTTGAACATGTTTCGGTGGGGGAAGAGTTTTCTTCCAGTGATCATCGTATCGTCAGATTTCACTGTAACTTTTCCTCGGGTAAGGTTGATAACAAAAGACTGGTTCCTTGTTTTCGGAGAACTAACTTTGATGTTTTGAGAGGAAGGTTAGCGGAAGTTTTCAAAGACCGGTTGGAATCAGTAGGGGTGGTAAGTCAATGGGAAGAATTTAGTACGAAGCTGTCCTCTGTTTTGCACGACGTCATACCCTTTGTTCGAAAAAAGCGTGTTCGTACATCACACCCTCTATGGTTCACGGATAGCGTGCGGAACCTTTATCTTGAAAAGAAAAGAGCATTCAGAGAGTATAAAAGTGGACGTGGTGACCTATCATTGTTTACTGATAAAAGAAGACTGTTGAAGAAAGCGATAAGGGATAGTAAAAAGGAAGTTGAATCTAGGTTGGCAGATAACATTGGCTCTGACCCAAAATCATTTTTTCGATACGTCAATAATGGATGTAAGGGGACAGTTGGTCCCCTCTCGATAGGAGGCTCTAAGGTAGAGAGCAATGTAGGCATGTGTAGTGCTTTCAATGACTTTTTCGCGTCGGTTTTTAATGGAGATAATGATATTCGATATACGGGTGTTGCATGGGGTAATAGAACCCTCAACGATATTCAAGTAGAAGACGTGGAGGTCCTAAATCTTCTAAGAAATGTATGTGCAAGCAAAGCACCAGGACCAGATCATATCTATCCCAGGGTTCTCAGGGAAGGTGCTAATGAATTGTTGGGGCCAGTCGCACAGATATACAGGAGTAGTGTTGCTGAGGGTATCGTCCCGAGAGATTGGAAACTGGCTAACGTTGTTCCGATATTTAAGAAGGGTAGTAGAGAAGTGGTGTCTAATTATCGTCCAGTGAGTTTGACGAGCTCCCTCTCGAAAATTTTGGAAATTATCATCAAAAGGCAGTTTGTGAAGTGGATAGACGAGAATAATGTATTGTCGGATAATCAGCATGGGTTCAGGAAGGGGAAGTCATGTGTAACTAACCTCCTTTGCTTCTATGATTACGTGACTAAGGCTTTGGGTAAGAGCAAAAATGTCGACGTTGTTTACCTTGATTTCCAGAAGGCATTCGATCGGGTACAACATGGCAAACTCTTGAAGCGTTTACACGAGATTGGAATAGGGGGCAACTTGCTGAATTGGATAGAATCGTGGTTAAGAGATAGGTCGCAACGAGTTATGGTGAACGGGGAATTCTCTGGTTGGACAGACGTCACAAGTGGAGTTCCTCAGGGAAGTGTCCTTGGCCCCATACTTTTTTCACTTTTTATCGACAAACTCGATCAGGGTATCGATGGAATTACTAGCAAATTCGCAGATGATGTGAAGCTAATGGGGGTAATCGGGAATGAAAGCGATAGGGAGTTGCTCCAGACCAACTTAGACAAGATTGCAGCATGGGCAAATGAATGGAGCATGACGTTTAGCGTAGATAAGTGCATGGTCGCTCATTTTGGTTCGAACAACCCACGGTTCTCTTACGAGTTGAATGGTGTCACTATCCCGGATGCAACTAGAGTCACCGATTTGGGAATTCTCATTGACGAGCGACTTAAGTTTTCTGAACATTGTTCAGCGGTTGTCAAAAAAGCGAATAGAATGCTTGGTCTCATTTTCAAAAAGGTCTCTTCGCGTTCTCCTAAAGTCATTCTTCCGCTTTTTCGAGGCTTAGTTCGTCCTGGACTGGAGTATGCTGCAAGGTTTTGGAGACCATACCTACAGAGGGACATAGACTTGATTGAAGGGGTGCAGAGAAGAGCTACGCGTGTCCTTATTGGCACACAGGGCTTGAGTTATGAAGAGAGACTTCATTTTTTGAATATGTTTACATTGGATGAACGCAGGTGTCGAGGAGATATGATCGAAGTGTTCAAAATTTTCAATGGGATGGATAGGATGGACCATGAACTTTTAGTACACCGCCAATCAACCGCTTTTACAAGGGGACACCAGTATCGATTGGTGAGGGACAATGCAAGGTTATGGTGTCGCAGGGAATTTTTCTCTAATAGGGTTGTTAATAAATGGAATAGCTTACCCCCGGAGGTAGTAAATTGTAACACAATTGACACGTTTAAAAAGAAATACGATAAACATGTTGGGGTAAATCGAGAAGCTATCCATTCTTAGAATAAGACAACCATAAGTATTCTTTATGGGCATTGTATAATATTTTATCATGTGTATATATTGTTTATAATTTGTGTTAATTGCATTTTTAATGGGGTTGCTGTATTTTTGAAACATATGACATCCATATTTTTATGGGCATCTTTTTATCAGCCACCTCGTTGGGCATTTTGCCTGTTGTGGCGTTGTATTTGTATTTGTATTTGTATTTGTATAAAAGAAGCTGATCGAATTGATCAATTTACGACGCGCGACGCACTTTTTCAAAAGTATACTTTTGAATGGCACAAAATAAGTCCAGGGCCAAAATAAACATCATTTTAGAACATCTGTTCCCCCCTCCCTTAATATAAATGTTCACTTAAAAGAAGCTTAACCGTTTTTCGGGATGTTTTGGAATGATATTAGTTAAATATCTGTTTAGCGGTCGAAATGACCGCTAACGTCGTTACAGGTAGAACTTCATTTTACCACTAAGCAAATACACCTAGAACATTTATATTTTAGGAATTTAAGAGCCTCAACAAGATGAGAGAAGTCGTGAAATTTCAATGATCCGAGATAAACTGTTTGAGTGTAATCACATGTGAAAGTAACTCTGCTGTCAAAAAATGACTGCTTCCGCCGTTCAAGTGTTAAGGGTTAATTATTGATGAAAGAACTTTCCGTGTCATATCTAATATACTGACGTAATGTATCCTAAAAATTAGCAGATTTCTATTGAAATTTGACTATCGAAGCTCTCGAAAGTCGGATATTTTCCCGTAGGAGTATACAAAACCAATCTGGTTATTTAGTATCAGGAATACAATTGTATCCGTAGGACATCGTGTCGATTATAACGACCATTGTTTCGACTTCTGCCGGTGTTTTCCCGACAAGATGTTTCTCGGAAAGCTCCAGGGAATTTCACTCTTTTAAATAAATGCTTCGGAAATCCTTTCGAGAGGAAAAAAACATTGAATCGGCAACATCTGGCGAATTATGCATGATATCAATAAACGGAGAGAGTCGGGAGCGTAAACGGACAAACTCTCACCACATTTAATGTGTAGCGCGAGTGTCTTGTACAGAAATGATTCGAGCGTGAAAAAATAATTAATTGAAACGTTATTTCTCTCTCTCTCTCAGGTGAAAGAATTGTTGAAACGATCTCGGAAAAAAACTATCTTGTAGTAAAAGTATTGTTTTGACAGAGAGTTAAAGAGAATAATGTTGCGGCATTTTTCTGAAACAATTTTACTCAGTTTGTTACTCACGTGAATCAACTAGAAGAAACAATATCGTAATTATATGTAATAAAGGGGCTGTGAAGAAAAAAAATAATAATCAACAAATCACAGATAAATGGATTTGTTTCTGACAGGAAGTCCCGTTTTTCGAATCCGAAAAATATTCAGAAATATATTCTTTTTCTTTTCAGAACAAAATCTTCTAAGACTTGTTTTTTTTTCCGTTTTCCAGAAAGGAAAATATTTAGAAATGATATTTTTTGGTGCCGACGTAGCGCCAACTTATTAAACCCAACATCAACTTCAGTCTAACATGCTAGCGAAATATTAAAAATGAAATAAATTACGTAGTCTTACATAAGTTAACTATAACTAAACTCTGCGGAATTTCTAACGAATCAGTAAATGCTGGAATGTGCGTGTTGTGAATTTAAAGTGAAGTTTGTTACTGTGTAATGATTGCTAGTGTGTAGTGCTGCCATCTGCCATAAATTTTTCAGACTATCCGTAAGGTGTACTGATTGAAGATTTGTACCGTTGTAGACCTGTTGCTCTCTTTGGAGAAACTTTTTAACGGGGAGATCGGCCCGCATTCGCGCCTCGAAGTTGGGAATAAGTTACGCGCACCAGACGAAATAATGATAACCCCCCCCCCCCCATTTACCCCATGTAATGTAATGGTACTCCCCATGTTTACCACTGGTTAAAAACCTGAAATTCTGGTTTTTTGACCAACCAGCGCTTTCACGCTGCATGCACCGTAGAAAACCTGCTCCTAGGAAAACCCGACTTTAAATGCGTAGCGGTGCAAATATTTCTTTAGACGTTCATGACCGAAGTCATTTGGAATATAAAAATTCAGAATTAACTGCGCATAAGGTGAGGTCACATTCTTTCCATTTTATAATTTCAATTTGCTGGTAGATATGCCGCAATTAATGACAAGTCTTTGTTTATTGCAGAGCATGTTTGGCTGTGATATCGCTAATTTTTTTGAATGTGTTGTTTACATTTCTTTCTTTCTTACCAAGTCCGAATTTTGTCTTCTTCAGCCGGGATTACACTATTAAAGTGTGTTAAAAGATTTTTCATAAAACTGGAAAAATGGAACCAATAAGCTTGCCGGTTACATAATTTTGTAAAAGATCTTTTATCAAACTTTATAGTGTAAACCTGGCCTTACTATAGTTTTGATTCACAGAAAAGGGTGATTATATATATGAAAAGTGATATTATTTCAATACATCTATTTTATGTACGACTTCTGAGGCTCTATACGGCCTATTTGAGACCCTGTACAAGCAGTACAACTCGAAATATTCGAGATTTTTTTCGGCGTTCATTACTTGTAGTAAACTATGAATAAAAATTATCAGCTCAAAAAAAAAATTGAGCATCCTCAATGTCGCCGCAGCAAGTAGGTGTTGCCAACCTTCTACCAACTCAGGGCGCACTATCGTCGCTGATTCGACGCCAGATCCTTTGTACAGGCACGGTAAGAACCAGAGAGCACCGGTTACAGTGACCGCTGCTGTGCACCAGCGGACACTCACGTACAGCGGCGACCTCACTCTTGTACACTTGGTGAGCTCGTCATCGCCAAGGTGTGAAAACATCGAGAACAACGGGTTCCTAGCATGAGGACAGTCAACATGTATGAAAAAAAAGGAGAGGTTCTCTTGGAGGGACCTCCTGATGATCGTGCCTTTGTCTTAATACCATTTAAAATATAGTAAATGTGATTCTACTGTAAAAACCCACTCAAATGTGAATCGGATATCGAATGATCAGAAGCATCATACAATGACGATCGGTATTGATGACCTGCCTGCAATCCATCTACAACTGCATCGACGCTCACCTAAATAGGACATTTGAGAGCATTACATCAAGACGCATGAACCGACGACCAGGATCACCACCCTTCACCATGCTACGGCGATAAGGACATTCATGAATAATTTATGAGGTACCTCATTATACACTCATGTCCATAAATTAAGGATAATGCCAGCTCCGGCAAATAAAGGTTCAGAAACAAAACAAACGTTACTTATTCATAAAGCTCATTTATTAAGCAAAAGATAAAGAACAAAAACGATGGTGTATGTATGATACCATTCATAAAAACTATGATTTTTGCTCCCTGGAGCAATTGTAAAAAATATCTCCTTTACAAAAACTTACTATTACATGGTTGGTATGATGGTTAATACATTGTATGTCTCCCATGTGATGAAATAAGTCCGTACAACGCCTAGTCATGCTGAGTATCGAATTACCGATCTGATCTTGGGGAAGATTACTCCACTCAGCAAGCAATGCTCTCCGAAGTTCCGGTACACATGTAGGAGGTGGTTGACGGGCTGCAACTCGCTAGCCAAGCATGTCCCACACATGCTCTATCGGATTCAAGTCAGGTGAGAATGCTGGCCATTCCATACGGGTTATATCCTCAGAATCAAGGCATTCGTTTACGATGTTTGCTCGGTGAGGACGGGCGTTGTCATCCATAAACACAAATTCTGCGCCCATGGCACCCCTAAACAAACGTACATGTTGTTCCAGAATGATGTCCCGATAAATTTGGGCTTTCATGGTTCCGGTTTGAACATGCAGATCTGTTCTGAACCCAGTATAATTCCACCCCAAACGAGCAATGCTGCACCACCGTAACGGTGTCGTTCAATGATGTTGTCTTGGTGGTAACGGGTACCTGGCGTTCTCCATATGAAAGTCCGACGTGAATCAGACTGCAAGCTAAACCTGGACTCGTCGGAAAACATCACACAAGCCCACTGTGACGATGTCCACATTGCATGTTCTCTACTCCAGGCTAATCGCTGCCGACAGTGAGTTGACGTGAGCGGAACACATCTGACAGGCCTGCGAGCATATAGTCCAATATCTCCCAAACGTCTGTACACGGTTTTCCTTGAAACTGTGATACCCGTAGCTGCAGATAGCTGACGAGGCAGGTCGGATGCTGTGCTCCGTCTGCTTCTTTTGTCAGTTACTGCCAAATACCGGTCTTCATTCGGCGTTGTAACTCGGGGGAGACCTGTACTGTAACGTTTACTGACATTTCCGTTATCTTAGAATCGTTGCCAAAGCCTAGAGATGACACTTTGGGCAATTTCAAGTTCCTCGGATACTTCCATCTGAGTACGCCCACATTCCAGGCAGCCGATAATTCTACCACGTAAAAAATCATCCACATGCGTCCTCTCTGTGTCATAACTATTCGCTTATGGCACTGAGCGCCTTACAGAACTCTTGTGAACAATTTCACTTCTTTGCCACCATTCCTTATATACCCCCCTCTTACACTCTCGTCATTGTGACGTACTATCGGCATCATCTGGTGACTTCCTGAAATTTGCATATCATTCTTGCAGATGTGTGTGATAATTCTACAGGTGAAATTTTTACTTTAGATTTCGATTTCCGTGTGATTCTGAATTATCCTTAATTTATGGACACGAGTGTATTTTTATTTGTGCACAAAACCCCTTTTTTTTCTTTTTAAATTTTTTGCAGAGGCAATCTCCTGTTGTCAAACTATTAATTCCGCCATTGGTAAATTATAACGTGAGCAAAATTATTTGATTTTTTGTCAGTTGCAAGCATTTTACCTTGTGAGGATTTCACTTATGCAATGAATTAATAAAAGTGATTTTTATAAGTCTTGTTAACCCCACTGAGTTTCCGGATAGAAGTAATTCTTTTTCGTTTTTGTTGTCTTGCCATTTTTCACCTCTTTCCCCCTTCAGGTATTCTTCACTCTGGTGACAAATCCACATTTTATTTTAACATCACCGTTTAATAAAATTTCACCACATTCAACATCTCATTGGATTAAATTCTAAACACTATCCAAATACAGCAAAACCTCTCTTTTGCGGACAGCACTGGGAGAGAAAAATTCGTCCGTAAAAGAGGCTTGACCGTTAATCAGGCGTTTAGAATGCATACTTTTATTATATAAGGAGAAATTATGATTTGGCCGTAAAAGAGGGGTGACCGCATCTGGGGGGTTGTCCATTAAGGAGGGTTCTTCTGTATAAACGAAAGGCATTATCGCGTTACACGCGGATACGTCTTTTTCCCACAAAACCGTAGCTTAACTAAATAAGAAAACAAACTCGATGGAGAAACAGTAAAAGGGTTCGTGACATTACTATAGACAAAGAAGTATTTATGGCAAAACAAATCACTGGACAAATAAGAAATAACAGCCTTTCCTTCAACTTTTTTTTACCAGCTAATACGAGTTGTTTTGGTTTCTTTCACAGAAGTCCATTGAGCTGCGATGGATTCCTTCCTGTTTCCTCAGTAGTTTTTTTCCCCCAATCCTGAAATTCCTGGCAGATGTTTCGTGTGGAATTAAGGTTGTCGGATTTCTTGATCCCTCATTCTGATTACTACTGCCCTGCAAAAAAAATTTGCTGGACGGAAACGCCACTGTAAAAAACAATCGTGTTCCCACGTGAACCAGCTGACAAGTGAAATCTTTTCAAGAAAACTTTCCAAGTATCGATCAAATCAAGAATTTTTTTTTATTGAATCTCTGTTGATAAACAACACGCAACGCTGGTACTTTCCCACAGGATGTTTTACAAATGTTTTTCTCTTAGGCCGGCATTACACTTTAAAAGGTTTGTAAAAGTTCTTTGATAAAACTTGAAAAATGCAATCAATAAACTGTGATCGGTTGGATTGGCTTGAATGTAACCCATCAGTTTATTCGTTGTATTTTTCAAGTTTTATGCAAGCACTTTTATAAAACTTGAAAAATTTAACCAATTGGCGGATCAATTAAGTTCGCTCGAATGTAACAGATGTGCTTATTGGTTTCATTTTTCAAGTTTTATAAAAGAATTTTTATCGAAGTGTAAATTTTTTAATCATCAATTTTTTATAGTGTAATACCAGCCTTAGATAAATCAGTGGAAAATAAATAAATAAATAAATAAAATCAGGGGGGTTATAAGTACCAAATACCTGGGAATAATAATTGACAAACGATTGACATTTGTGCAACAACGCAATTATGTAATACAAAGAGCAGACGTAGCAAAACACACTTTAAAACGCATACTTGCAAGCAGATCAACATTGACTATCAAGAACAAATTAAATGTATACAAAATGGCTATCAGATCCATACTTTTATATGCTGCACCAGTGTGGCTCTACTCGAGCAATCAACACATGGTTAAATTAGAACAAAACAAAACAATAAGAGCTATGCTGGGAGCCAATTGGTTCATAAGGAATAGAAGTATAAGAAACGATATAGGAATGCCCACCATACACGCCTTTGCACAAAAGCTGGCTAATAATCTCTTCCAAACTCTTGAAGAGTCAGAATACCAACATCTTAGGGAAATATCCACTTACCCAAAAGATCAGATATCAGCTTTCTCCAGACCCAAAAACTTTCTGGTTATGAAAAGACCGGAGGTACCGGGATTGTGAAAAATGTATATAAGCAACTATATATAGTGTAAATAATTAGACCAACTGCAAAATATCAAATTTTGTAGATAATATATATTTAATCAAATAATCATAATTAACTGCATTTAATAACATAATCGCATTTATTAATATGATATGTGGTTGACGCTAAATATAAAAATGAGAGTAGGTAATATATACATTATGATGAATGATTAGTGTTAAAAGAATAGCATTAATTATAACTTAATGACGTCCTAACAGGCTGATGAAGTGACATTCTGTCACTGCCCTGTTGAGTGACACTTTCTGCTTTCTATTTCCCCTCCAGCCTACTTAAGTTTTTTTCCCCCCTAGATTAATAACCCAATATGGGTAATATTAAACTCTAAGTAGTTTAAAAATAAAACATATACAACCATGGCGAAAATCGCACTACTAGTCCAGGATGGCTAAGAAATGACTCAGGGGTATGCACTGTTTGCCAATTTCAGTCGGAACCCACAGGCCACTATGTCATATTTAGGATTTAGGATAAATCAGTGGAAACAGCCTAGTAGGTGTATGTAGAAATGAATGCGACTACCATTCTCTAAGGCCGGTATTACACAATAAAAGTTTGATAAAATCCCTTTTAAAAAACTTAAGAAATCCAACCAATAAATCTCATAGGTTACATTCAAGCAAATGCAACCGATAATCTTATTGGTTTAATTTTTCAAGTTTTATAAAAGTACTTTTAGAAAACTTTTATAGTGTAATCCCTGCCTAACTGAATTACGGCGTTGAATGTGATAATCCTCGGCTGATTTCAAGATTTTTTTTTTAAATATAAACAAATCATAAAACACACACACACACACACACACATGTGCAAATGCATGTATACAAAAACACTGAAATATTTCAGTAAATCCTTCTAGCAGGTCTAAAAGGGGTTATAATTGCATATGGTTCAGACACTAGCTTTTTATAAAGATTAGACATGTTATATTGTATCTTCGTTTATGTGTTTACGATTACAATATAAGTTGAATAATGAAATTAGTCATTGTGGCAGTCATAGGGTTATATAATTAAACTAGCTGCTACCCGCGGCATCGCTTTCGTGGATTCGGTAATCTGAAAAGTGCTCGGTGACGATTACTCCAGATAATATTTGAACCCCTCATGACCCCCTTAGGGGTTGAATTTTCAGAAATTCTGTCTCAGTGAGTCTTTATATTATGAAACACGTGTGACGGATACAAATAATAATCAAATTTCATATTTATAGCTTCCGCGATTTTGGCTCAGTGATGATTTTCCCATAATAACCTTTGAACCCCCTTTATGACTCCTCTTTACAAATTGAATTTCGAAAAGTCCTCTTCTTAGTGAGTCTCTACATACTGGTGATTATTAAACTACAAAATGTAATAATCACCAAATTTCATATTTATCGCTTTAGCTGTTTCGGCTCAGTGTGATTTCTCTAAATATCTTTTGAACACCGTCATGACTCCTTTAGGGGAGGGGGTCAACAAAAATCAATAGAAATTTGATTCCCAAATCTAGATGTGAACATTTTTCTAATTCAAAATTTATATTTATTTCAAGTGCTGTTGTTGTTTTTCTTCGCAATACAGGCAGAAAAACTTTATTATAGCTGAAGGAAAAACAATCTTTAATGAAAGACCCGATCGATTCAAATTTATTTTTAGTTCAAATAATTTCTATCTGGAGAGACCGCCCTGAAAGGTAGATAGATACTCATTCATATGCAAAGACTTACTCGTATTTTTCTGTGTATTGCAAAGAATGGAATACGATATAAACTAATACACATTTCATCAGAAATATATTGAATAAATTTATTCCATTTAATTTGCAAAATCAAATATATGTATATCTAATATGCAGGATGCATAGCAAACAAGGGTATGGCATTTTACTGGCGAACCGTTAATCCTAGAATCTACTTCCAGTTAGAAAAAAGTTTTCACAATACGTGGGGGGATGGGGGGGGGGAGGTTGTATAGTTATTAAAATAAAGAAAGCAACCTTTTATGCAGCTCCTGCGTGCCCCAAAACCCAATTAGAAAGTTGTTGCCGGTCTTTTCAGATGCCAACAAAAACATTCCATGTGTCTAAGTGCAATATTCACTGAGACATTCAAATTCGGAAAACGGAGGAAAGTTGGCGAAAAAACAGCTCCAAACCCATTTAGAAAGTTGTTTTCCCTGTCTCTCCAGTTGCCAACAAATACATTCCATGTGTCTAAGTGATATGAGAACTCTGAGTGAAAAAAGACCTCTCCAGATGGCGAAAAAACAGCTCAATGCTGCTATAGTTTTACCCGCATTTAATGCTGTTTTTCCTGAACTTTCCTCCGCTTTACGAATTCGAATATCTCAGGGAATATTGTACTTAGAAACGCGGATTTTCTTCTTTTTTTGGCATCAAGAGAGACAGGGCAACAACTTTGCCATTATCTTCTTGAGCACAGGGTGTCCGTATGAAAAGTTAACATTGTTATTTTAATAACTACACAACCCCTTGAAACATGCATGCCATACCTGAATACTACACACATTATTTGAAAACTTTTTCTAGTTGGAAGTATATCTCTGTGATCGACAATTCGCCTATAAAATAGCATAACCTCTGTTTATTATTCACCCTGTATATACGGGATATCCTGTTGGACATCCACAGATAATTACCGAAAATTTTGGAAAGTCGGGGTTCATTTCGGTTCCATCATTCAGTGGAAAGTACAACCACGCGTAGAGGACTATGCTGTATATACTTGTACTCCCATACAGGTAAATCGAATGGTTTTTTCTTATTGTTTGTTTTCATGGCATTAGAATAGGTACTTATGCATTACATTTTTTTTCTAGATCCGGTGGAAAGTTGACCGTTCCTTTATGTCGCTCGTATATGGAAACACTGTCTAAAGATTGCAGCAAAATGACTAGGAAAGGTGCATTACAAGGATATGGGTTTGGAGGAACTCCAGAAAGTCCTTGAAAAAGGTTACGTTTTTATAAAGAAGATATATCAGGTATGTTTTTATTCATGACTTTTTAGTAATTTTTAACGTTAATCTCACACTTAATTATAATCACTTCATTACTCTAGCAATATATTTTGGTGTCGCATTTTATAACTATAGATTGATTTCTAGGTTTATCATTTCGACGAATCTCGGGATGGTCTTTTTGCACCATACGCTAACGCATTCCTCAGTATCAAGCAAGATTCCAAAACTATGCGACAAATGAAGATAAAGAATCGTACGTGAAACAATATCAGCCAGTTTAAGGCATACAGTTAGAGCAGGGAAACATCCAAATCAATCCAGGTCGTGGACAAGTGACGAAACTATGCCTAAATCGGTTCAATTATTATTTAATAATTATTAGTTTTTCAAATCTCTAACTTGAAAATAAGTGAAACCACTAAATGTATTTTTTATGATCATATAGAGTCAGTGATAAATAAACGATTTTTTCCGACTTCTGGGGTTACTGAGAACAAATCACAGCTGTCATACGTGACTAAAGCCTCCGATTTTTACATGATGAACGATAATGCGATCGAGGTATTTATTTTTAATAAGTATAATATACTACTACTACTATTCGTCATAAAATAAAATTTCCTAAAATATTGAACTTTGATTTTACAAACGCGGATGGTGGCGAACGACCATAAGAGCGGAGGTCCGGACCTGGGCTTCCCCCGACTGTGCATGACGTCTTCACGCGTCAGATCATAAACATAAAATCATATATCCCCTTTGGGATGGGTCGGATAAGTAAAGCTAGCTTACCAAACTAAAATACAAATTTACTATATTTATTTGTTTTTTTTTGTTTGTAGGTCAAGGATTTGAATCTGCCAAATGTTGATGTTGCAACTACTACTACTAAACCCCACATGCACCTCATCCAAATTCCTCTTCGGAACTTCTGACGAATTGGTACATGTTGGAACGTGCGTGTACGTGTAGTGAACCCGACGTGGAGTTTGTCTTTGTTTAATTCTTGTTATGAGTAGTGTGCTGCCATCTGCCATTAATTTTTCTAACTATGAGCGAAATGTCGTGATTGAATAATTGTATCGTTTAGGGCTCGCTGCTCTCTGTTGCGATACTTTTTAACGGGGAGATCCATCCAACCATCTGTAAAATATGCATAAAAGTATATTGAATATATTGTAAAGAATTGTATATATACCCACGGCTGATAATTGTCTTTTTGTTCTTCACTAATTATTTCACCCCTGAATAACCCGTCACGTACCTCTATTGCTGGGCGCACAAAAGATTAAGAACTCATTTATAAAATTAATTTAAAAGACTGACAAAATAAAATCACTTGACCTCTGAAATAATTCCGAGGGAAATCGAATAATAAAAGCGCCGTTAATTGGAGGCCATTTCATTTAAATGAGAGAAATTCATGGTAATTGTCATTATAGAAAATGCGACTTTAAATCTCAAACAATTAAATTAAGACTTTAGAAACAGTTGGAAAAGTTTGAGAAATATTTCTTTTTTAATTAAAAAAAATCACAAAAAAACTCTAATTTGACGCGAAACTTCGTTAATGAGTGAAATAATTGCTCTTTGATGTTAGAAGTCGGTTTTCGATCTTTCACGGAGCAACTATTTCAATTTATTTCGGAGAATGAATTTTTCACAGAGAGAATAAAAAAAAACCACTCGAATGACATCCAAAGGGGAGACTAAAAATGGAAATTCTTAAGACATTTTATATATTTTCCGATTATTTTTCTATAAAAATCAAAAAAAAAAAGCTATTTGTAGGGAAATGAATTCTCCACGAGGTACGAGAGACCGTAAGGAATGAAAGTGTTTCCATTATCGTTTCATAAGATCGAAAAGAAAATGTTTCTTGTGGGAAACGTGCGAAATGTTACAGAAGAAAATTGATCTAGGAAAAATCCTTTTTTTTCATTTATATTTCTGTGTTATTTCCTTCTTCTCTGCCAATCATCGAACCTAAAACATTCAGAGCATTTTCAGAAATCCACGTACTTATGAATAAAAAAAAATAATAATATTTGTAAAGTGTTTCCATTTCTATCCTAAATGACATATTATTGATATGTTTCTCGGAGCTTTTTAAAGAAAAATCGCTTGAAAATTTTGTTGGAATGGGGAAAAATTCAGTATGTTAAGAGATTTGTTTTGTATGACATATTTTTCGTTTCGAGGATGTACATGAACCTACTTTAACCCCTTGAGGGGGAAAAGCGCTTTATTTTCTACAGTATTTAATGGAATTTACTTGATTAATTTTTAATGTCTTGGTCTTATAAATGTGAAATATGGTAAAAATTTCGTGGTTTTTTTTGCATTCCTGATGGAAGGTATGTGGTGGTTTAGTGGCGTAACCACACACACACACACACACACACACATCAACCCTTTAAAACAAGGATGTACAACTTTTAGGAGAAAGAGCGGGCAGCGCTTCATTAATCTGACAAAGTGTCGCTTGAGATTTAATTAAGCGGTCTGGAATCTGTAACTATGCTGCAGTTACGCAAGTGATGTGTAAGAGTGCTGGGGTCGCTTAAATAATCAGTAAACGTGTCGTGAGTCAAGCCGAAGAACTGGAAATGTGCTGTTGACCATTTAAGTAATATGGAAATATCCCACAAGCCGTGTAAGACCTTTGGAACTGTGCCGCGGGTCACTTAGATAATCTGTAAATGTGTCAAGTAAAGTTCCCGATGTGTCGTGGACTATTTAAGTGACACGGAAATGCCCCAGGAGTCGTAAAAGACATCTTGGACTGTGCCGCGGATCATTCAAGTGATCTGTAAATGTGCAGAGGGGCGCTTAAGTTTTCTGAGAATGCGTGGGTGCTTATGCCGCGGGTTACTTAGTTAATCTGGGAATGTACCGTGGGTTACTTAGATGATCTCGAAATATGCCGCGAGGAAAATGTACACCAAATCATTTAAGTGATCTTGAAATTTGTCACAGAGCACTTGAGTGATCTGGGAATATGCCGCGGGTCACTCAAGCGACATGAAACTGTCAAGTGTTTCACTTGAATGATGTCTTTATGTTCCGCTCAGTTCATTTTTACAAAATTAGATTTAAGGTCGCGGATGTAATCAAATGACTAAGAGGGCCACATTCGGCCCATGAGCCATAGTTTGAGCATGTACGCTTAATAACAAGATATTGATAAATCTTCAGAATGTACATAGTGATAATTATTTATGATTGCATTGGTAAATATTAATAAAAAATGAATTTTTTCAATATCTTTCAGGTTACTCAAAAAATATAATGACAAATCTGATACTTATTATGATTCTATTTCGTACGACTCTGTATCCAACCAATACTGAACATAAAAAAATGTGTGAAAGGATATCATAAAGTACAGAAAGTTATCTAGTAACTTAAAACTATTATCTATTCAATATAAATTTTATAAAAAAATGTATACAAAATTTATTAATATCATTCTTTCCTTCACAAATCATGAACTTTCTGAAAACATATGGCTCCCTTCTGATGAGAACACAGAAGCACTTTACGAGTACTGCAATAGTAATTGTTCAGAGCGTGCGCGCGGATTCTCTTTGGTACTACAAAAGGCACAACTTTGTGATGTACACTTCACTGGTGCATGGATGTTACGTTTTCGCTCTTTTTCTTCAGAAAAAGAGAAAGACACCAACCTCCCAAAAAAGTCATATTTTAGTCTCTCCACTTGCAAGCATAGGTCTAGTTCTTAGGTCTAAATGGGCGATGGTTTACCCATGACACCGATTAAAAATCTTCGAGAAAATATATAGACATTTTCAATCATTTTCCGTTGTTCTATGATTTTAGTAAATAAGAGAGATATGTTGCTGAAAAATTCATAAGTTTTGTAATTCTTGTTGATCACTTCTTTTTTTAATAAAAAAATTTATGAGGAAAAATCAAAATTTTTCATCTCCGTGCAGTTAAAATTTGTTCACGTTGAAGTCAATGAAAGAAAAAAACAATTTGGGCTGCTATCTAATTGCTTTATTGAATGTTAGAAAATAAAATTCCCAATCAACCGCCCCTAAACCACCGCCCAGCTGAGGAAAACTTTTTTGAGTTTTCCAGCCACACCACCAATCTTCAAATGGTTAATGAACGTTATTTCTAATTATTTTTTAAGAAATTTAGATGCTTATGCATAACTACGTATTTCAAGTGCTATTGTTTAGCGAAAGAGTTTGCAGATACATATGACTAAAACATTTTCTGTATAAATGTGGACCTAATGTTATCGATTTTACTAAAAAGTGCGTGATAAAGTTACTTTACCTATACTAAGATCAATCTTTCGTGCCTACGTCACGTGGAATTGAACTATACAGTGCTCCATACACACGTAAGGCAGAGATATCAGAACTACAAAGCTGTCTCATCCTTCATCTTTGCGCAAAAGTGTGATGTCAAATTATCGCTTTAACCAATTGCTGTTCGCTATCCTGCTTTTTTTAACGATGTCCATCTCGACAACCCTGTTATTAGCTCAAAGATGGATGACAGGTCCGCTCCCCTTTGAAAGCGCCTTAACCTAAAGGTTTCTACACAACTTCTCAGGTTTACATGGCATGTGTACAACCATGCAGACAAACCTGGGGTGTACCACCTTCTGACACTTAATAACCAATCATTCATACGTATGAATCACGTTAAGAATCGAGCTCCGAATGCAACCACGGTGTGATTGTTAAAAGTTATTCTTAAAGTCACGTGACGATGGACAGACCGATAAATTTCCCTTTTTGGGGAATTTGGCCTTGACCAATCAGCACCCAGCTAAAAATTAACAACAACTTGTTGACAAGATGGGGAGGAAAAGAAATTTTAGAGGAAAAACTTAGAGGACTTAGCCTGAAAAAATAGAGGAGATTATTTCAGTAAATGTGAATACGGTTGAGAAGAAATGATAAATACATAATATTTTTTTAACATGTTGCAGTAAAAAACAAACATATCCATACTTAATCATCCGATATGATTCGAATCAAAGATTCATCCCACGTTCACGGGGATGGTTCCCTGCCACCCTCCATGAAGAGGGGCTATGCTATATATGTTACGGCGAAAGTGATAAAGAGCTGTTATTATATGAATAATCACCGGCCATTTCAGTAAGTTTGATAAATTTTGCTCATATACTGTGAATTTATCACATTTGTAGGTCATTATGCATAATCGTCAAACCATGATTAATGCGATAAATGAGTCATCGTTGTATTTATATTATGTATGTAAGTGAAGATAACATTACAAGACTAACAATAATTTTTATAATATGCTTCATGTTTCTTTAAATTAATTGCCATGATGAATTGAACGTGGTGATGTGCATGTATTGCATAGCTGCTTCGTGGTCAATAATATAATGATCAGATAATACATCAATATAAAAAATGGCCATCGCTTCTGTAATGTTGGCTTTTTTGCGTACACCGAAGCATGTGAAAAAAACAAACGTAGCAGCGTTAATATAATTTATGTACAATTATATTTCGGCCGATTAAAGCTTTATCTCACATATTTTGTGGAAGAAATTCAATTTTGTCTAAAGTTTTAAACTAATGAAAAATTTCAAATTTACAAGTTCCCATAATATGAAAAAATTCTATTTACAACTCATCGTTTATGATATTTATGGATTGAAAATTTGAGAATTATGCATAATCACTGGTAAATGTGATAAATGTAGCAAAATTTATCAAACTTTATCGAAATAATCCAATATTTTATCACTATCATCAACGTATATGTGCCGTATATAGACTCCAACACTGATTACAACTCTCCCACACAACCTTCAGATAACTTTTCGATATAACTTAAAAAGAGTCTGACGAATTCCTTATTTGGAAATGAAAATGCATTGTTAATTTTTTTCCTTCATTTTTTAAAATATGAATCATAAAAAAAACTTCTATTTAAGAAAGAATTTGAGTTACCTTTCATGGAAGAAAAAATTTGTTTACTAAGAATCGAGGTAAGAAGGGGGTAACCTCAGTTCTTAACTCGATTCTTAACTACGGAAAAATTCCCTCTCGATTCTTAACTAAAGATCAAATCCATAGTTAAGAAGCGGATTCTTATCAAGAATCAGAAGGTGGTACATCTGAACGTGTGTAGGGAACATACGGTACATCTGCGCAATTCTTTTTGATCCGAACAGGTGACCCGAGCGAGTCAGTTTCTTCACTCAATGCGCAATATGGGTAGGTATGCGAAAATTTTGGAGTGCAAAAAAAAGTTTCTTCCCATTCAGCGTCATTAGTGCCAAATTGACATCTTGTTAGAACTGCAATTGCACAAATAAAACATTGCGATAGAGAAAAAGAGGAAAAAATCATTTACAATCAGTAATCTTCAAAGGTCATATCTCCTTCTCCGCTTTTTACGATATATACGTTATATTTTTATGATGTCTGTCGCGCTGCTAATGCACTGAAGAATTATTCTATTGCACATATAACGTAATTCTTGAAAAATTATCATTTTTTGTTCTCATCACATTAATTTCATCGTTCAGTGCAGGAATTCCCAAACTTTCTACTTTTTTGGCATTCTTATTGAGATTACTAGTAGTATGAGGACGAGTCACGATTCTAATGTATTGTCAGGAAAGGATTCCATGCTGGATATAAACTAATTTGAAATCCTGCATATTCAACAAATGATCATAAGTACAGAATTTGCTCCTATGCCAGAAATGAAATCGGCTTTTATTGTACAGAGATTATTGGTGTGTGTATTCAACATATCTTCTTCTCTCTCTCTCTCTCTCTCTTCTCTCTAAATGTATCAAAATTTGCGATCGGGAAAGGTATTTGAAATGTTCAACCGACAGAACTTCATCTTTGCTTTCGTTTCGATCCATTATGTAATGTATCACAAAGCATTAAGTGGGAATAAATAACTATGAAGAAACGAATCTTTCCTTTAAGATAAATTATGGAAAAGCCGCGTCAGCATAATTCCCGTCATGAATAAAGAAAATGGTCATTACGGCTAGACGGAGACCTAATTTACGATACTCATAAGCCAAAAATGTGTTGGTTCTGCACATTGGACTATTCTGGGATTATTTTGTTACTGAGTCCGTGACATTTTTTGTAAGTATCTGTTAATCCCCCTTGTGTTGGTCCTAGACTAATAGCCATCATCCACCATTTTTGATGTAGGTCTCTTCTAAATATTTCCCATTTTTCTCTGCTGGAATGTTTGCCGTCTCCAGCCACGTTTCCGATCTTATCTCTCTATTGTGGGTGATAGTAAGGTGCTTTGCATCAGTCCGGGGCTGTGAGTGGTTTTATCTATCTATCTATCTCTATTGTGGGGAGAGTGTCTTCTTGGACGTTTAATATTTCCAGGCTACCAATTCAGCGTATTCATGGTCCATCTGTTGCCTTGTCTTCTTGCAATGTTTTCTATATAATTCTTCTATTTCAAATTTTTAATTCCTTCTATGACATCATACACTTTTGTTTGGATTCTTATCCAAATGATTCGTTTGTTACATTTCTTCTTGTAATATTGTATCCAAGAACACAGAGATAAGAATCAGTAATTATGTAATTCATTCTTTCGTAAAGGTGTTTTCCCCCATTTCTGAAATGTATGTTTAAAACGTATGCGTTTTTGGAAGAAAATTTTTCTCAAGTTGGAGGAGGGTGGCGGAAATTATGTGATTCATTGACCCCCCCCCCCACCCGGAATCTCTAAGACGACCTGGGTTATGTGTGAAATGCACACACTAGTCAAAGTGGAAGAGCTCTAACAGTTTTGAATACTGCAATATAGCTTACCGATAAGACCAGATACATCCCGCTTTACGTCTTCTGCAGATTTCAAGGCGTTCCCAAGGGATGGAATCATCTAGCGTTTATTTATAAATCACAATTGTTTACAAGGATGACCATAAGTGCATCAAAATCTGGTAAATTAAAGATGGTAAGTAATGAATGATGATCGTGTAGATATATTTCGAAAGTTCACACACATTTAATGATATAAACTTGAATCTGTTTTTTCCCCGAGGATGGATTGTTAAACTAATATATGTTACATACTTAGATTTTGGTTCATAGCCTTAATAATATATAGCAGAATGTGTTATATTAAAATTTTTTTCGTAATGATAAAATGAATAGATTTTTAGATGTCAAACTTAGCATTCTGCATAAAACCAGTTTAAAGTTTATATTGACGGACTACTTGTACGTGAAAACGCAACCATGAAGTGGACGTAACTTCAATTCTAAGGGCCATATAAATAAAATAAGGCCTGTTTTTGAATTACAAAACAAATAGGGTTTTCATAAAAAATTTAAAAGAACAATAAAAAATCTATGTTTTCTTTCAAACTAAGGTTTTTTCAACATAGTCGGATTGATCAAGACCGCCGTCATGTTCATTTGCAGATTATTCCTAGTCATGATAATATAGCGTCCCATGAACCAGAGACTGGTGGGCGTGGAATGGACATGCCTTCCACATGGCGCATCACCATTTCGACGTACCAATGAGATTTGATCACACATTTCTTTACCAGCTCTCAGTTGCTCGCAATTGTTTTATTCGTCTTGCCACGATAAGTATCTACTTTCTGAGAATGATCAGCGAGCCGCAGCTGAAGTTTCACGGGCGATCCCTGCTCGGTGCTTGACCTGGAAGCCATTTTTTGAGATTCATTCATGTTTATGCTCAAATGTGTATTCTTTAACACTTCAAACCACTGTCGGCCAGCATCTAAAGTTTAAGTTTAATGATTATTTAACGGTATCCTTTAGAATATATCCAATTCCATAGATAGGTCACTTGATACACCGTGTACCGCGGAAACGATGGAAGTGGCCAGGGCATTATGGCAGGAAGTTTCCTAAACGAATTACTAAGCGAATGGGAAAATGTAAGCAACTTTTCCCTTTACCTTTTACTTCCCATTTGTTTCTCCCGCTCAAATAAATTGCTTCGTCCTAAAGGAGAGAATCGTGTTCCTCTGTTTCTCAGAAATCCCTTGCAGCTGTTTCCAAGGAATTAAGCTTGTCGGATTCCCTTATTCCAGATTATATTGCGGGGGGAAATAAAACTTATTGTGTTCTGTTCGTTCGTAAGAACGAGTGGAATTCTCGATAGCATCGCGCCCGCGATACATGTAATCAATGACGCACTATCTCCGAATAACGCAATCGCGATTCGTGTTTCCTGCACGTGATTTCTAATTTATAACAAAACGGTACTATGGGTTCAATTAAAGTATTGGATCTTCAATCGCAAATGCGCAGTTTTAGCAGTTACAGAGTGATTACTTTCAAACAAATAAAAGTTCTTGAATCGCAAAGTAAATGCGGTAAATCTGCAGGCTGTCACAAATTGTTTGCACACATTGGATATCTCTGCAACCGTTCACTTTAGACACATACTTCCAATTACAAAAAGGTTTCAAATTACGTGCGGTTTCTCAAAATGCCTTAAATTTCCCAACGGGTTGCATACATAACAAAAAAAAAGAAAAATCAACATTCTATGTAGATCCTGTGTGCTAAAACTTTCAATTAGTGAAACGTAAATGCGGTTCTTGAAAGTCATATGCAGAAAAATCTCATATTTTTGAACGCAATATTACGGGCATACTTGACTGATGTTTCCAGCATTTATTTATGTATTACTAACGATTGAACGCGTCGTTCAGAAATTGCGAGACGTGAATTGAATTCTAAGATGCAGAATTGTTATTTATTATTAACAAAAAAATTTAAATGGCTGTTCATTCTATTTGTGTACAGCCCCCTAAAAATGGCAACTTATGTGCCGATGAAAACTTGCCAACACAGTGATAGATTTCCAAAACACAGTGATTTTATGTATTAAATATTTTGATAAACATTGCTCTTTCTAAAATATGAATTTTTTTTTATGGTACATTATTTACAGACCGAGATCTATAGGATGTCCCATAAATTCGTAAATAATTTGAAAATTCATTAGAAAATTGAAGGGAGTGGTATATTTTTGAATGGGGTTTAAGAGTTATTCTCACGAAAGATGATTATTCTGTACGGAAAAAAAAATAATTTACATTTTCGTCTATAGAAAGCGCTGCAGGAAAGCAAATCACAGAATTCTAGACCTGAACGACTTTCCTTTGATCTCTGCGGTGTCCGATGCATTCGTAAAGTTTCAGTCGGCGATTCGTGGCTCAAGTAAAACAGTTCATCCACAGTGTTTTTATCCAACAACACCTATAGCAGAAGGACTCCGCGCAGAGCTCGTGACGTCACTGAAGAAGGTCATCTTACCTATAGCCATTGGATATACTACAGAAAAGGGTAAAGATAGCGCATGCGTCGGTCTGCTGTATCCAGTGGCTATAGATGAGACGACCTTCTTCAGTGAGGTCACGAGAGTCGATCTCCCCGTTAAAAAGTCTCGCCACAGAGAGCAACAGGCCTACAAATAGTACAAATATACAGTCACTACACATCACTCACTTCACTTCTGAGATATAGATGGCAGCACTGAAAAATCATACACAACATTAGATACTCAGACTGTTAGGTACACACACTTACAATTCCGGCACAACTCGCTAGGTAGTAAATTGCCTATGGCGATAGACCTGAGTTGTGTTCGGTATAAAAAAAAAAAAAAGTGAGGTCGCGAGCTTCGCGTGGAGCAGATGGCCACATGCATATAGAAATGTCCTTCCCACTTGTTAACACAAGATTCATTGAAAAATTGGTTATTTGTCTTTCATTTGTCAGTTATTTGTCATCAAATAACCAGTCTTTCAATGAATCTTGCATTAACAAGTGGAAAGGGCATTCCTCTATGCACACGGGACAGTATAAAAAGTTTATAAAGTTTAGGAAAAAATGACCGTGGTGCGACAAAAATGTTCAACGTTAAATACATTTCTAGATTTTAAGTAACTGCACCGTCATTTGAAAACTTCTCTGAAGTTAAAATATGCTTCTAAAGTCAACGGTTGCGGAGATATCTGCCGTGCAAACAACTTAGGACAGCTTTGTATTGTACAAGTTCATTATACTTCCTTGTAGTTGCATTCGTTTCTAAAGAAGAAGACATAATGGATTTATATGAGCTTGGTAAAGCTATATTCGAAAGGTAGTTTCATCTGCTAAACTATTCATTTCTTTGGGCCCCGTAATAATGTCTCTGGGATTTTTATGATACTCTCGAGGAAAAGTTTCCGCTATGAACACATCACTCTGCTCTCTAGAAAATGGTCGTTCTATTTTCATTCTATCCGGATGGCTACTCGAAATCGTACTTAAGAACATGCGTTAAACTTTTATTTTTTTTTCTTCTTTTTGGGTAATTTCTCATCTTAAATAAATTATTCGAGTAATTTTTCCTCCTCCCATTTTTTTCATGAGCGAAAAGCTTCCTTCCCCTTAACTTTTACACGCGATTTGAGCGTCAATCATAGTTTTCGGAGATTAACCAAGCTTGCGTGGGAAAGTCAAATGATGATACATAGACGTACGTTTTCACTCTCGCTATTCCGTTTAAAGAGGATAAGAGTGACTTACAGACGGATATTTTTGTGTGATGAGATAATTTAAGAAAGAGAAATGCCATTAGGTGAGACGTCTTTCATTTTTTTTATAGCTCATGCTTCAACATGAAACGATGGGTTTGATTACGCAGGGTGTCCATAATTAAAGCCCACCTATTCAGAACTGCCTGTAGCCAGCTCCTGCTAACCAGATCATGGCCCGCTGCTCTGTCTCAATGAAGAGATACAAGCAGTTATATATCACTCCAGGCATATATCACTGACTGAACATCCCTCTATGATTTTTGGCAATTTTTTACTTCATTCTTCGCACACTTCATCATTGATATCAGCAGATTCGCCGCACAGTTTCTTAAATACAATTTCGTGACGCACATGAAAATGATCCAATTAATTGTAACACAACTGCGTCTATGTGGTAAGTTATTCTGTCTTCGGAAATTCATTTTTTTTCTTAAAATAAATGCTCGATTTCGGTTTTTCAGCCATTCTTCGTGGCAATGTTCCCTTTGCTTTGAGATTGGAATATATTTGTATCCTCTCGACATTTCATTTGCAAGAACATGAACTTTCGATTTGCATTTTTCACTGTTTCGATGACATCAATTTTTACCCTTCAGAATCTATTCTCGTAGTGACAGAGAGAGAGAAGATTACTAGGGCTAGCCATTTAGAAAAGCATTAAATCACGTAAAATTTACTAGCACAACCAAAATACTGACATCAGAATTGTAAAAAATTAGCAAACTTCAAACAGAAATTTCATTGAAATGTAACCGAAAAGTGGATCAAAATATTAAAACTTCTACCATCTGGTGAGCATAATTTGAAATTAAATTGCAATAATAGGTTCCCGTACAGGTATTTTAGTCGAATGGAATGAATGATAAAAATGTTGTCCATATATAATCGTATCTGAGGGTGACCGTTAAGGTCATGATTTCATGTTTTTTTAATTGGCCAGCTCCATAAATCGTCTCTATCACTAAGAGAATGGATTCTGAAGGGTAAAAATTGATGGTATCGAAACAGTGGAAAATGTAAATCGAAAGTTCATGTTCTTGCAAATGAAATGTCGGGAGGATGCAAATATGTTCCAATCTCAAAGCAAAGGGAACATTGCCACGAAGAATGGCTGAAAAACCGAAATGAAGCATTTATTTTAAGAACAGGGATGTCCGCATCTGAAGGGTAATCGGACTGTATCATCATTTTGAATATAAATATCCCAAGTCATTATATTATTTACCAACTATTTCTTACATTTAGTCCATTTCTTAACTTATAAATTGTAAAATGAGTACAAAAATACACCACACGCGCATTCCTGTGACAACACTATGAACATGACAACATACTGTGACAACGCATGAGAGTTCACTCACTTAAAACCGAAAATAAGCACTTAAAGTGTAAAAAAAAAACACGTTTCCTGTGCTGCTGGGGTCTGCTAAAAAAATGCTCGAACAGTGACGTCACGCAGTTGCTCGGAGAGTGCAATTATTTAATCATTATACTTCCCTAATAGTTAGGAAAATTCATTGCAGATGGCAGCGCTACACATAACAAGCATCACACCGAAACAAACTTCACGTTATGTCCACAACACGTACACGAACATTCCGGTATATACCAATACGTTAGAAATCCCGCACAGGAATGTGTACGAGGTTCATGCACGGTTGAGTAGTAGTAGTAGCAGCAGCTCCGAGACCACGTCCAACTGAACCAAGGCGGCAAGAACGACTGACTTCAGAGGGACGAAACAGCCTTTATTATACAGCCCTGGGCAGAGTCACCCCTAGACAAACACAATGGCAACGTATTTCCATAACATTAGTGAGGTGTTCAGCGGGTCTGTGAGAAATGGCCCTCGTGGAATTAATTCCTTGCTATCGAATCACAAGATTCCCATACGTTCAGGATTGGTTCACTTGAGTTAATGAAAAATTCTAATTCTATTAAAAACCCTGAATAATTCAACTCGATTATACAACGTAAAAATAGTGAATGATATCAAATTATTTATGGCTATAAATTCCCCGGCGAAATGTCGGACCGTTACTGAAAGGGCCACGAAATCAAACACGAATATTAGCCTGATTTATAAGATCCAATTATTTACGACGAACCATAAAAGTCACCGGCAGAATTTCAATTTCAACAGCTGCTCAAAGACTCCCCTTTTTTCCCCTTATTATGACTTTTTATGGCTTTCAGATTAAATTTTGAAAGTTGCAAAATTCCATTACGATACATAGGAAAAAAAAAAAGTTCTCTTTCGAAGAAAGAAAATATGTTCTTAATGGAATTCTCAATGCGAAAAAAAATGAAAACTTAATTTTCAAGTTCTCTTTCAGATTCATTTTTCAAAGGAAGAGAAGAATTCTCGTGAAATAATTTATTACTATTATTATTATAAGAAGCATTGATCTTAAAATAGCTTCATGCACTTGTCCCATAAAGGGATGACGTAACAAGATTTGAAACTTCGAACGTCTTTTTGGAGGAAATTTTTAAAATATTCTTCAGTTTTCGTTCCGTGAAACATGCATAAAAGTTTCTCATTATTAGAGCCCGGATTGTATGCACAAAAAAAGTGGCAAAATACGCTATAAAAATATGCGAATACGCACTAGAAATGCCAAAATATACTGTAAAAATATTCGAATATGCACTAAAAATGCCAAAATATACTGTAAAAATATTCGAATGTGCACTAAAAATGCCAAAATATACTGTAAAAATATTCGAATGTGCACTAAAAATGCCAAAATATGCACTAAAAATGCAAAAATATGTATTAAAAACCCCAAAGAATGCATAAAACACGAAATATACATTTTAAAAAAAACCGAAATATGCGCTAAAAAACCTGGAAAAGGTTAAAATTCCGAAATATGTAATAAATAAGTAATTATAAATAAGTAGCAAGAAATGAGAAAATAATGCAAATAAATTAACGCATAAAAAAATCGCCACACACAAAAAAAAGCAGATATGTTTTAACTTGCATATTTTCTAATTCTTTGTGAGTATTTATTTACAAGAAATATGCTGACATATGTATAATACTGCAATAACTTCCACATATTTTTTATTTAGGCATTTTTTTAATCTGAAGTTGGTTTCAGTTGCTTAGTATTGAGATTTAGTAAGATATCCAATATATCAGACACTATTTGTAAAAAAAATTGAACACTTCTGACATACCTCTAGAAATAGTCTAACAGTAAAACGGATGATGTTCGGAAAATACAGTATCACAAACATTTCTACTAATTCACAAAACCCGTCAATGGAAATAAAACCAATGTTATGAAAATGTTATCAGCAAAATGAGCGTAAATAAACCTTCAGAAATAATGCATTATTGCTAAAAAAGACCAAAATTTGCATTTGCATGTATAATCCGGACTTTACTTAATACTTATTATACTATATGAAGATATAAGAGTGGACCAAAATGCAAACGGAACAGGAGCCACAGAATAAAATGATATAGTTTATTTCTCAAACATAATCTTTTCAAAGCTACGCAAGCACTTGTCCCACTGTTTCACGAAGCACCTTCGTCGTCCTTTGGCTGAGACTAGAACCAGTTTCGAACATTTTCTATGACTTTGCTGTCCGAGTAAAAACGGCGATACCTCAGCATTTTTTTTTTTCAGCGAACCAAAAATGCGTAAGTCACGTGGCGATAGATACGGGCTTGTACAATGGTTGTTCTAACACTGTCCACCCAAAACTGTACCAACTCAACGTGCTCTGCGAGCAGCCGTATGAGGTCATGCGTTGTCATGCAGTACGTATGCCCCCACAATGCCCTACATCGTATGCGTGCAGCAGCCACATACGCGGGCGCTCTTACACACAACACGTTGGCAAGTTGGAACACCAACCGTATAGCCCAGATGGGTAACTACAAAGCTTTCATTTTTAGTACCCTCCTCCCCACCCAACCTTTAAATTGAAATTAGAAAGTTGTTGCCCTGTCTCTCTTGAAACCAACAAAAAAAGTCATGTTTCTACGTGCAATATTCATTGAAATATTTGAATTAAAGAAATTGGAGAAAAGTTTGGAAAGGACAGCGTAAATGAGGGAAAGGAGCATTGCCGTTAGTTTTTGCTGTCCTTTCGTAACTTACCACTGCTTTTGAATTCAAATATCTTAGCGAATATTGCACTTGAAAGAACGTAATTTTTCCTGTTTGACTCAAGAGATACGGGGCAACAACTTTTTAATTAGAAATTGGAGCACGGGAAGCCGTATAATAATTTAGATTTTTTTTTTATTTTGTGAAACACTGTATTTTTACTGTCGAAACCGTTACAAGTAGTTTTTGAACGTCTTTTGAACATTTTTTTTAAACTGGAACTATACCTCTACGACGGACGGTTGATGATATAAAAGCCGCATTAACACTTACAGGACATCCTGTATATAAACGGCCATTATATTATTTTGGATGTAACTTTCTGTTCGTTGTAAACGCGGCTGCCAACATGACACGAGAGATACTTTGAACTTTTCGAATACAATCCGATTACAACTTCATTACCGACTTCAAAAGTTATCTAATTATCTTGATATTATTAGCTTGTTAACGGGCGTGTTTAGCATAATTGCGATGCTTTGGGAATAAAATCTTGGTATGACTATTTTCTTCAGTACAGATTCAGATGAATATATAAATATGTAATAAATATGCTCTGCTGCGAAATATGACAGTGGGAAATTTTTGATTATAAATTCTGTACCGGAGTAAAAATTTTCAACTTCACGTGCAAATGGTATATCCTTTTCTTGAAAATTTAATTGAAATTAATCTCGTACTTATGGCGTTGTGGATAATACAGTGGAATATAAATACAATGACGTAGAACGATATTGGTGATTAATAGTCATGATATCTTTACTGCATTCGACGGTCGTTATAACGACCGTCATCGTCCAGTCGAAAACGGGCGTTATATAGGATTGTCCTTTTACTGAAAGGAAAACATACTCGTTATATGAGAACACATTTGTAACTTATCCTAATAGTCCCCGTATTGATCCCTTTAAAAAGTCTCGCCACTGAGACCAACAGACCTACAAACAGTACAAATGTAATTCAATCATAACACACCACTCACTTCACTTCTGGAATATAAAGGGCAGCACTGAAAAATGAAACAACACTACATACGCACTCAGACTGTTAGGTACACGCAACAATTACACTTCCGGCACAACTCACTAGGTAGTAAATCATTCATAGATGGTGATAGACCTGAGTTGTGCTCGGTTTGAAAGAAAGAAAGTCCCTGTATTGAAGTGGTTACTAGTGCGTGGAGTCGTTAAAACGAGTTTTGACTGTATAAATTATAAGCTCTCTAATAACCCGATAAACGTTCAGGAAAGTAGGTCTATTTTGTATTGCACACATTCGCATCGACTTTTGACGACCAGACACACCCGCTTCCCATTTCGGAGAGAGATCGAAGCGTTCCCAAAGGATAGATGTATCAGGAAAATTTTATCAAAATCAGAGAAATATAATCACCTCAGACGAAGGCAACAAAATATTTAAAAAAAATTGGTACAATCATATCTTGAAACATCAACAATCGTCAATCTGGAATCATATAACACATAAATATATAAAATATATAAACAATTTAAGCCAATGGGCAATCAAAATTATTAACATGATTACAGCCGAGTAAATAATGCACAGATAACTGGATAAGATGTGAGATGAATTTTTCATTGATGAACAATGAATTCCTTCCATAGAGTCTAAGTACTCGGAAGAATTTCATTCTGTAGAATCTAAGAATCTAAAAATTCAGAGTTAATTCATTCTAAAGAACTTAAGAATCTTGAAAAGAAAAGAGCATTAAGAGAGTACGAATGTGGAACAGGTGATCTGCCATCATTTACTGAAAGAAGAGAGAAGAACATTGAATAAATTCATTAGGAAAAGTAAAAAGGAAGATGAATCTAGATTGGCAGAAAACATTGGCGCTCTGAAACCCAAAATCATTTTTCAAATATGTCAACAATGGATCTAAGGGGACAGTTGCACCCCCCCCTATCCTCCCCCCCGATAGAAGGATCTAGGGTAGAAGGCAATGTAGGCATGTGTATAGTGTTTTCCATGACTTCTTCGCGTCAGTTTTTAACAGAAATGATACCACCACCGCCGTTTGCAACCAAGTTTTTTAATGTATAATAGTATATATATATATTAACCTTTTTCTTTCATATACTTGTTCATTGTAATATTAAATATTCAACTGTTATTTTTCAGTAATATTCAGTACGAGCCATCACTGCTGGCTCCTTGCATTTGTATTATCTATGTATTTTTGTGATAAATAATTAAAATAAATAAATAAGCAAAGAAGTCTCTTCGGAAGCTAATTCACAATAAAATGGTTTCTTCGAAGTCGGAAACAATAAGAAATGCGAATAAGGGACTCGCAAATAAAAGAAATAGAGGAAACAAAGGCATCGATCATCCCTCTTTGGACTCGTCTATCTTCCTTTTGTCTCTTTCAGGAACCGCTAATTGAAAACCGATCTCACATAAAAGATAGACAGCCATTTCCTTCTTGCCACATAGAGGGAAAGTGATAGAGAGAGAGAGAGAGTATGTGTGACAGGAATAC
This sequence comes from Pholcus phalangioides, assembly GCF_987345545.1. NCBI lineage: Eukaryota > Metazoa > Arthropoda > Arachnida > Araneae > Pholcidae > Pholcus > Pholcus phalangioides. The sequence goes on from NW_028301606.1 coordinate 9,864,927, forward strand.
ACCATTTACCAGATTCCAAGTATCACTCACGCAAATCCTAGTATAAGATTCCGATGGATGATGTCACTGGAATGACGTAGACAAGAGGAAAATGTCTAGGAAGTTATTGACGTATAGACTCGGACAACTGTTGTGCCAACGGGAAAAAAGAAATTAATTGGGAATTTCTGCATTGTCATGGTGTATTCATGTTTTACGTCTGATTCTATTATCTACGAAGATTTGACGTCCAAGAAGTTCTGAAAATTATTTTATTAAGGAAGAATGAGCGCAGATAGAACCTGCTTATTTGATGTTTCCTACTAAGTAACTACCCTGCGCAATTATGCATGTTCGTCATTTTTCACAGAAAGATGCAAATGCGAATTGCAAGTCTTTTTTTTTTTTTTTGCCACATTCTCTGGTACCTTCGTTGCTGCTCCCTGCACTTCTTAGGAACCTAAGAATTGTTGGATCCTTAAGCATATTCTTTATCCGAGAAAAAAAAGGAGGAAAAAGTCGCATGGGTTTAGATTAGAGAATAAGCTTGTTCTGGAAGTATCGGAAAATGGTGTTTTTTTTTGGCAGGTAATCTGACATGTCCGAGTGGCGTAGTTGTAAGATGCTCGTCTTCCACTATGAAGGTTAGCAAGGTCCATGGGTTCGAACCCGGGCAAAGAAACATCAGGAAAACAATTTCTTTACCTACTGAGCCTAGGACTACCACCGATGGATGGCGCCTTCATTTCCCACCTTACTCCACAGATTGGAAACTGCTGTAAAGTAGTAGGTAATCTCTCTGGGAGCTGACGCATTATCGTGACGGAGCACCCATGACATGGCCGTTTAATGGTCTGGTTGCTTAAGTCTCACCAAATCATGCAGGCTTTTAAGGACTCGCAGGTCCCTCCTAGTGTCAAATTACTAGTTCAAACACCGCATTCCGATAATCCCACAACCAGCTGATTTTCCTTTTCTCTCGGACGAAGAATTTGCTTTAAAGGGCAACGAATCTTAGTTTCCGAAGTTTCCAATGTACAATATCTGCCATAAGTTGCTGAAAATAAGCTAATTTTGAGAGCATAAATATAGAATTTCTCAAAAAATATATAGAAATTTCACTGAATTTCCTGGTTATATCCAGTATTGTGATTAAAAACCACACGTTTTGTAAAAATCTCAGGTTTTTTTTTCTAAGTTCCCGCACGTACTCACTTGCATTAACATAATCATGCGGACTGACGAAAATGATCAATCAATCCGCTGTTAACCTCATCCACGAGATGCACAAAAGTATTCATCAAGCGACGGCTATTTCCAAAAAACAAGAAGAAAACTGAAACGCTTTTCACCAATAATCATTTTATTCCAAACTCCGCGAAAATTGGAAACAATAAAAACAAAATGGAAACGGAAAATCTATTGAAATTCGCGAAAAAGAATTTCGTGTTAAGAAATATGATTTCCTTTTGTTCGCGTCCAAATTATTATGGATTTTATTTATTGAAACTCTTTTTTTCGTCTTAATTTCAAGTCCACTTCTTATTTTCTCTTTGAAACTGGGGGAAAATGATTTTTTTTTCGAAATCAGATAATGAATTTTTTTAAATTTCATCGGAAATAATTTTGAATGAAAAATGTTCCTAATGGGATTTAAATCGAATTTCCTACTAAGAGAGGTTTTCTTGGTCGGAAAGGCCATTCGAAGATGTGTGTGGTGTCACTCTCCGCTATTCATAGGAAGGTTTCAATAGCCAGTAGATGCGAATTCGGGGGAAAGGAAAATTCAACTGCCTCTACGGGTTCTCGATTGAGAACCCACGTAACTTCACATTCCGTTTGAGTGTGCTGGATCTCTGCGCTACAAAGTCAACGAACCTCTTACGTTAGAGCTCGCGTGAGATGAAAGGGACCGTATATACATGGGCAGTCAGACCTAACTCAGACCAAAGCTCAGAATTTGGTGACACTGTCATCAGGTGTGTGTGTCATCGCTCTCACACACACACACACACACACATTCTCTGCTATTCATCACAAACTTTCAACAGCTGGCTAATGAGAAAATAAAGTAGCTGAGAGTGGCACCATCTTCGGATAAGTCACCATCCGGTGGCAATGTCAACGATTGTTAGCTCTGTATAGTCTCCCTTCGGTTTGAACCAGTGGTAGATGAGCATCGTAACATCACGCCATCCTGGTGCATCGTCATTATACTCGGTTCTACTCACAGAGTAAGAATAATATAGAGCGCGCGCGAGGGGTTACAATGTGAAGCAAAGATCCGGAGTCACGTGACTCCGGTCAAAAGGCTGGTCAGGGAATCTCGCTGGCAATGCTTTCCTTATGGCTATTCGTATGACGACCTACACGTGCTGTCTTATTTTTGATTAGAATGGTCAACACTTGCGCAGCTTTCGGATGTTCTGAACGGTTTAGGAAAGGAGGGCCAGTATCCTTTCACAAGGGAATACTTTTTTGCTTATTCCCCTTCTTATAAATTAAACATTGGAATATTAAATTGACGATTCAATGGATTTCTGAAGTAGTCTCAGTTTTTAACGATTCCATTTTGGATTTAATTCAATTAAAGTTCCAAGTTTTGGTAAAATTCAAATGTCATGACCCATTATTAAATATTTTAATATAATTTTTGGTAATAGATGATTGAAGTAATGAGTTTTATTAACTTTTAACTGAAATGTACGTCTCCGCAAGATTTGGCGAGATTTGGCGAGCTAGTGAATTTATTCGAGTTTCGCTCAACTTGAAGAAAATATGCTTTTCAGAATGAGGAATTTATGGCAAATATTTTATTTAAATAAAATGTAATGAAAACTCACCCTCTAGACAATGGCAGTTTTGCATAAAAATGTATAACTACCTCTAAAAATAGTATTTTTACCTCTCTTCACGCTTGAGATAAAACTATTACAGAAAAGAAAATTTTTCATTGATTAATTTGTGTTTGCGTTTTATGTGTGAAATTGCCCTCAATCAAGAAAAATCAATTAATTAATTGATTAATTAATATTCAGTCAATATCTTTATTAGGACCGTCTGAGTTAAGATCTGAAGTCACGGTGTGTACCTCAGATGTTAACTTGAAGAAAGAATCATTCTAAAAACTACTTAATGCCTAAAAAAAAAATGCAGATTCACATATGTATACTTCTGGAGCGAAGAGGTTACACATATGTCACATGTAACATACATTTACGTACTCTAAATTACTACATATATACGCTACACGAAATTTCATTTCTTATAATTTAGAAAAGTACTGACGATGAGGTATTGCAATTTTCTTGAAAAATTCATTTTATTCCTGAAATATTATGTAAGTGTTTACATTTTTGTGTGATAAGGTTATAAAGGTTTTTCAAAAATGTTGGAAATGAAACTTTTACTTATTTTTTAAATATTTCATGACTGAATATGGTACGAGTGTGAATGTGTTGCATTACATAACATAATATGATGCATTGCAATTATATACTCAAAATAAATGTATGATTAGAGTAATTTTAATGTTCTTGGAAGATAATTTTTATGTTTTAATAACCCCTAGTTAAAATAAATTTTCGAAATTAAAAGTGACAAAGTGAATGAGAAGAGAATATTTAAAAATATAAATGAAATAGGTTGTATATATAAGAGATAGGTTATATATATAATAATATTTAAAAACTCAAAAGTCTTAAATTATTAGGAATATATTAGGAATATATATTAGGAATTATCCCTTTTGGAAAATAAAAAAATTTCATTTTTCAATATTTGTTTATATTATAGAATTGATTTTTTTCTTTTTCAAATCCCACATTCCCTAAATATTTTACAAAAGAGTGAATGAAATTCATTGAACAAATGAAGGAAAGTTTTCATCAACTCGATCGAGTCAAATTTCGTTACAGCAACATCCTTGCGTTAACACGAAATCACTATGTTCTGCGAAAACGAGCCAAATGTAATAGCGCAGAACCTGTTCTTCCCCCGACAATACTGCTCATCTTTTCTTCACGTTCGACAGGTTTTATGAATAGCGTGCGCGGTCTATTTATATCTTTAGTCTATGGTTCTACTCAATTAGAATCCGAGCGGTGGTGATGAAGCTACAAGCCTTATTGGCACGAACCTTCGATTAGGCCCAGCTTTGAAAAGATATCTCGGCTATAACGACAAAATTCGTGGAGTCTCCGATGCCGTTATAACTGAGTTATACCATTTTGGGGGGATAAATTCATCAGAAACTTATCATTCCGTTTAGTTCAGCGAAACGTTTTCATGTTCAAAATGATACGCAGCTTGAAAATGAAAGAAAAGAGTTATATTATATCAACTATGGGTAATAAGTTCTCTAACATTTTTTTTTCCGGATCCTAGTGTTAAGCATCCACTCATGGATCCGATTTCGGTTGATGATGATCTGGATTAGGACGCACGGAACCAGGCTTTCCCGAAATCTCGTAGGTACAGAGTCTTTCAGTAACCCTTGCGGGCTACCAATTCCCATTTCTGGCAAGTTTGGTTTCCCGCCTTGCAATGACGAAGGATCCATCAGCATACCACCTCCGACGCCCCCAGTCGCACCTCCTAGGTGATCGACATCACGGGAGGCGACCGGCAGAACCCGAGGATTGTCTTCAACCTGGAGTGGAGACGAACGTCTTTGCCCTGAACCTTCTGGTCTTTCGGGATGAGGCTCGTTGGAACTCGACCCGCCTTCCTTTGGATCGTCGCTGTCGTCGATTTTAAATTTTGACGCGATTTTCGATTTGAAACTTTGCTGTAATGAATCCAAGTCCGTGTAGTTCCCCGAGAATTTCTTGTAATTCTCTGATACGTGTTCTTGAACGTTCAGTTTAAGTTCAGCCGCTTTGCCCTTGTCAATGTTGCACAGATTCACGAGCAGAACTGAGTCAACAGATTTGACGATTTTCAGCAAATACCTCGTATTCGAGTCCGGCACGTACGTCAAGAGATAAACATCTTGAGCGTCGTTCCATCCGTCGGAAACATTTCGGACAGTTGTTCAACCCATTTGTCCTCAGACTCGGTGGGATTCTCGTCACCGATTCCGACGCAATTAAGGCCCTTGTTCATCAACAGCACGTGGATCGCCGCGACTAGGCAGTCGCTTCTACATTTGAAGTCTCTTTTGATGGCTTTATGAAGCACTTCTAGTAAGTCCATGTTCACCAACGCGATCTTCTATTAAAGAAATAAAGGTAGTTATTTATATAATATTATTATTTTTCCAGATAAATAAGTATGGCCTTTATAGCAGCGGATAATAGTGATTATGCCATCAGTTGAAATGCTTAATATTAAATGCTGAACAGCATAGAAAATTTGCCTCATCGAAATCGTGTATTACTTTACGCAATTCATGCTGAACCCATGGCCAGCGAACAAATGTTACCCTCGGAATCGTGGGTATGTGGCCCGCGATCTCAAACATAATTTTGTGAAAGTTAACTCACTCAGAGCTAACACGTTTCCACCTGTAAGCAGCTCACGCCATATTTTCAGACCTAATTCAACAGCCCGAGGCACATTCACAGACTACTCGAGTAGCTCGTGGCACATTTCCCGAAAACTATAGTTCGTCCACGGCACATTTCCAGCGATACATTTACACATAACTTAAGCGACCCATTTCGGGATCAGTTAAGTGGTCCGCGGCACATTTCTAGGCCAATTAAGCTGTCCGCGGCACATTTCCAAAATTTTAAGATACCCGCATTCACAGATTAACTAAATGATACGCGCTGCATATCTAGATCATTTCAGGCACAGTACCGGATCACACAAGCGGTCCACGGTATATTTCCCAGAACACTTGAGCGGCCCGCGGCACATTTCGAAACCAATGAAGGGGGCCCGCACTCTCCAGAAAGTTTAGCACCGTTGAGCAGTATCCCTCTACAACGGTACATTTAGTCAGTCATTGTACTTCACTCATAGTTAGATAAACTGACAGCAGATGGTAGCACTAGGTATAACAATAATTGCACAGAAACAATTTTCACGTTAGGAACACAACACGTACACACGCATTCCGGCATCTACCAATGCGTTAGAAATTCCATAGAGGAATGTGTACGAGGTGCATGTATAGTTAAGTAGTAGTAGTAGTAGTATTGATAAATGCTTTCCCTCTCCCCACCAATACCAAAAATAACAATAACAGTAAAAACGAGGAAGAGAAAAACTATTGGTTTCTATTACATATATGTCGTATTCTCAATCGTGCATTACCTAGAACGAAAACAAAAAACATCCTCTCTATCGCTTTTTTGTTATCAGATATCGAACAAAAGTTACCTCAGCCATAGTTGCTTTAGCCAATGTCAGTTGATCGACCGCCGGTTGGGGCGGGGGTGGAAAAAAATGTTTGACAGTGGGAAACATTTTAAACGTAGTATCTGGGCTCCGTATTGCCGAACTGAAAGTGTTTTAAGAACCCGAGATAATATGGGATGGCCAAAATAAACCGGTCAAGTTAGACGAGATATCTCGTCATTGCCGCTATATGCGTAAAGCCGGAAAAAAAGGGCATCTTTTTTTTATTTCCTCTAGGACGTCGAACAAACCTCACAGTCTGATTACTACTACTAAACCACACATGTACCTCGTCCATATTCTTCTGCGGAACCTATAACGAATTGGCACAACATGTTGGAATGTGCGTGTAGTGAAACCTGACGCGAAGTTCGTTTCTGTGTAATGCTTGTTACGTGTAGTGCTGCCATCTGACACCAGTTTTTTCTAACTATGAGTGTAATGATTGAATAATTGTATCGTTGTAGGCCTGTTACTCTCTGCGGGGAGACTTTTTCAATGGGGAGATCGGCTCGGATTTGCGCCTTGAAATTGGAAACCACAGTAAACAGTTTGATTACCGCGGTTATTTTCAACCGGGATCCCAGAGAAACTGAAATTGAGATAATGCACCCCGTTTGAGGATGTGGAATTGGCTCTCCTAATACATGAACTGAATCGTGATCCTCGACAGGCGTCTATCGTGGACGTTTTCCCTGGAATCTTCCGGACTTTTCGTGTAACTTCGTGTTCTTACTAAAAATAAAACGGCAACTTATCTCCCGAGCCGGTAAAAGAAATGCATGTACCCAACCCAAAGCGAGAACGGACATATTCATTTTCCAGTGCCCTCAAGGGGATATCTCACGGATAATTCCAATGCGTCACGTACTTTTCAAAGGTTCTTCTTGTTGTCTCTACGAGTCGTTCGATTTTATCTTTTTGGTGTTATTTCGATTCCCGAGAAATATAAATAGGATAAGACATCGATTTTGCCGCCAAACACGTATTTTTCGATGATTCGCCGGGACAAACACTTACAAGATGCATCTACGCTCGAAATACCTACCCCTTCCCCCACTTCCAATTTATCGGCACTTTCTCATGATGTTGTCGATAAAATTTTGCCGATATTATGGAAATAATGATACGTTTCACTGACTTGACTGCCACTTCCTTCCGGTTCGGATATGCCAATTGGGGCGTGAGGAGATACGGGAAAAGGCATTTCAATTTTTCCTATGTATTCATGTTGCATTGGAATGTCGTCTTCTTTCGAATATATATCGACCCTTTCATGTCAGTAGCATGAATGTGTAAATTTCCGAAAGGGGGCGGGATGGCGTTTGAATGTTTATTCTACCCATGTTACTCTATGATTGTCATTTTCCTAAACCCTTTGTAACGTGTGTTTCGATAGGGGGCATTTCTGACAAAACTTGGACACCAAAATAAGGGTTCCAACCAACTGAAAAACTCAAAAATGAATATTTGCACATTTATGCTTCTAGCAGGGGGGGGGGGGGATGTTATCTAGCGAATGCTTTCTCTCGTGTAGAAAAATGTCTTATGGTCATCGCCACGGAAAAAGTATGCATAGAAATAAGTGGACACGCTTTCTACATATTAATCTCGAAACCAATTCTGAAAGTAACGATTTTCTGGCACAGACCGAGAACTCAACCCCAGTCCTTTTTTAAATCCGGGTAAACGCTCCAACCAACACACCACGAAAATCCTGACTTTCTCTTTGCTCATCCCTCGCCTGAGTGGTGCAGTGGTAAGATGCTCGTCTTCCAATATGAAGGTTACCATCAACGTCCATGGGCCCGAATCCGGGCATTGAACGTTAGAAGCAAGTTCTTTACCCACCGAAACTGGGGGCGACCACTGATGGATGAAGCCTTCATTTCCCACCCAATTGCACTGGTTGGAAATTGCCGTATGGCGATATATGACCGGAGTTGGTGTGCGGTGAAGTAGAGTACGTGAAAACATACGGGCTGCTTTTTTCTCACGCCTTGAAGTAAGGGCTATACTCACTGAGGTTAAAAATAATATCGTCAACGAGGAAAAACAACTTCTCGTTTGTGTTATCCTGGTCTGGAATGGATAACACTCACGGTGCCGTGTCACGTCAAAAGATATTGCAGCTTTCCTGCTGCTATGTGGTTGTGTGAGCATTGTGATGGACTCGCATCGCGAGGATCCGGGTTCGAACCCCACCGTCGCCGTGGTGGGCGGCTGAAGTTAGTGTCCTGTGGTTCCCATCTTCGAGACGCAAATTTGAGCCGATCTCCCCTTTGAGAAGTCTCGCCCGCCACAGAGAGCAACACACGACGATACAATAATTCAATCATTACACTTCACTCATAGTTAGAAAGAAACTGGTGGCAGATGACAGCACTACACACACATAACAAGCATTACAGAGAAACAAATTTCACGTCAGGAATCAATGCACGCACATTCCAACATGTACCAATTCGTTAGAGGTTCCGCAGAGGAATATGGACGAGGTACATGTGCGTGTATGGTGTAGTAGTAGGTACTAAACCTAACAGGCAGTGCATTGTTGGTCGACTGAAGTAGCTTTTGCCGCGGCTTTCCATCTCTAAGGCACGAATGTGAGACAGTCTAACATTTAAAAAAATCTCTTCACAGAGAACAGGCTACAGTAAGGTATTTATAAGAGCACAAAAACTCAGGCCAAGCATGTCTTACTTATACTTTGCGGCTTGGCGTCATTTCTCTGTTACATTTGAACCCCTCCCCCCCCCCCATGACCCCCTTCGAGGTCGAATTTCCAAAAAAACTAACATATCAGGGAAAAACACCTTTATAATTATGTTATTTTAATCAATTTCAATGCTACTTGAAGGCTAAGAATTCAAAATTTCTCTTTGAGAAATGCATTGCCACCTTCCCTCGAAGCTATATATTCTAAACCCACTTCCCTCGGGCCAAATGATATCATTACAGTTAAAGTGGCTCTATAAAGCATTGGTTTCCAACTGGTGTTCCACGGAACGCGGGGTTCCGTGACAGCTTTTTAGGGATTCCGCATGGTCAAACGACACGGAACCCTCACAAATTCCATATCCCGAAGAGCTTTCAAAGGAGAAAATGTTCTTGTCGCTGATATTCGCAAAGCTTTCTTTCGCAAAGATTTTTGCTATGAATTTTAACGAGATAGTGTAGCGTTTAAAGAAAAGTCCAAGCAAATCACTTGGATAACTAACCTAGAGAATGTGAATAACCGTGGAAGCATGTGAATGACCAAAAGAATTACTTGATGAGCGAGGGACGAAAATAGTGACCTAGAGGGTATAAAAGCATGTGAACGACCGACAGATAGTGGCACATAGACATATTTACGGTATGGGGGTGGGGGCTAAGCAGGCTATTGTCCGGGATGGCTAATTTCTGGGAATGAAAAGTGGTCAAGAAGACTAGACTAGAATGAATTGCGTCAAAGTTTGTATACCCCACGGGCCACAAAACGATAAATTCGCATCGGGGGGGGGGGGCGCAATGTCCTCATCAGAGTGCCGAAAATTATGTGGTCCTTAATCAATTGCTCGAATTTCGAGGAAAAATAAAGCTGAAATGAGGAAAAAAATTCCAATAAGCTGAATTCGGTGGTACTAAAGCAGCGGTTCTCAACATTTTTTGACTCGCGGAGCCCCCTTTTCAGGATATAATATCTTTGGCGGATCCCTGCTTGACTACAGGAGCCGCTTTTGTGTATAATTTTTATGGCGGGCCCCTGTAGACCTTTTTTCTTTTATTTATCTATCAAATTTACTGATTTATTTTATTTTCCTGGAGTCGCCGCGGAGCCCCTGGGAAGTGCACACGGAGCCCTTGGGGCTCCACGGAGCACCGGTTGAGAACCGCTGCACAAAAGGATCATTTTTATTTTTCAGAAACTGGGCACATTCTCTTCAATTTCACCTGCACATACCTGTTGTTTCCCTGAGCACAGATTTTCAATATCTGTGCGGAATGAAAAACTACCTCATACAATATAGGGCTTTTTCCCCCCCGTATAGCAGAAACTCCGTGTACACGAATGTACTCTTATTCTTAGTCATTTTCAGACTGTAAATCTCCATATTTTGTAAACTTATTAATCAAGAAAAATGATGTGTCTTACTTAGTTACATAACCAACAAGCGGGAAAAAATATAATTTTATCAGCCGAAATAAATCTCTTTTAGAAAGTAACTATACAGTACAGAAAAGATAGAGAAACATCCTTTCACTAGAACTACTGCTCCCTATCAAGTAAAAACCACAACTGTTATAATGATCTTTCAAAACAGAATGAATAAGAAATGACGTACGCATGAAAAACAATGCACCAAATGATGTTTATAATTATTTTTAACCAATAATACAAACTGAATTATTAAATTTGATGTAAAATTTTCACAGTTGACATTTGTGCGAAGTAAAATAATATGAAAAATGTAGTTTCATTTCGCTTTTTCCATGTTTTTTCGATTATAATTCTGTATTGCCGTTGCTAGTTGATGCGAAGTACCGAGCAATGAGCTCTCGTCTTGGTTTCTCTACTTAGGTAGAGATATTGATCAGTCAATGGCGAAATGGTTGCTGAAAAACAACCACCAGTAATTTTTTTTTAATTATATATAACCCTTTATATATAAAATATTTTCACTAATACGAAACAATATCAATATACTGTTAACAGTTTTCAAGGGTTAAAACATCTTCTACCCCATCAGATTACAATTACTTTCGTAAATAAATCTCGTCGACTACAAATATTCTCACAATATGTACAATATTAAACAAATCAGTTTTTCACAAAGTGATTAACACAACATAAGTTTACAGCATATTTTGCAATATATTTCCATTTATACAAAAAATGATATGTGTATATACATGAAAACTCCAACAATGTCACCAAAACCATTCAATATGATTTCTAAACATTTGACAAACATATTTAAAAAATATATAATTATAAAATAGAAAAATAGAGTATAAGGTTACAAATGGTCATCATAATTTACAGAACATCAATACACTCCAAAATTTTCCTTCCCCCCCCCAAGACACATCTTTAGAGGAGCCTCCTCAATATAGTGTAAAAACACCGACAATTCAAAAAAATACTCTATACCATTAGCTTCATGATTAGTTCAATCGTTTTCATGATTATTTAAAGCACATGACAGAGTTCTTTCACGGGAGCTCCGGCGACGGTAATAATAATAAAAGCTCTTGATTCGTGAATATTCCTCAATAGGATGGCAGGGCCCCAACCTCTTGAATCCCAACGAGTTCAGTCGAGCACGGCATGGAGACTCATGCCCCCTCCCCATTCTGCAGTATGGCCCCTAAGCTGAGATCGTTGGTGGGCTCCCACAGGTAAGACTCTTCACAGGGCCCCATCTGTGATAAAGTTATACAGGCTGTACCAAATTGCTTGCACAACGTATATCTCTGCAAAAAATCGGATACAGTCAAAGCAGTCAAAAATCGGATACAGTATCGGATATACAGTCAAACCTCGTTAGTGCGTCATCCGGTTAACACGTCACTCCGCTTACCGGGTCACTTTTTTTGGAAGTCCCAATTGTCCTCAGGTAGGAATTTTCACAGCTATGGCTTACTCCGTTTAACGAGTCACTCCGCTTACTAAGTCATATTTTTGCTCTCCCAAGAGTGACTCATTAACGAGGTTTGACTGTATACCAAAAAGTTTTCAAAAATGACGTGCAGTTACTTAAAATCTCAAAATTTGTTTTAGGGGTCGTATACATACAAACAATAAGGAAATTAACTTTTTATACAGTCCCCGTGTGCTCAAATTTGAAAATTATTTCCAAGTCTCTTCTGAGACCAACAAAAAAAATTCAAAGTTTAATTGCAATATTCACTGAGATATTCAAATTCGCGAAACGGAGGAAATTTGGGGGGGAAAAACTGTTCTCAAATGCGGAAAAACCGTTTTATCCGTATCTCCAAAGCTTTTTTGCCCAACGTTCCTCTGCTTTTGCGAATTCGAATATCTCAGTGAATATTGCAATTGGAAACTTGGATTTTTTTTTTGGCCTGAGAAGAGGCTTGGCGATAAGTGTCTAATTGGATTTTTGCGCACACGGGGACTTTGCTTAGTTTTTTCATGTATACCACCCCTCAAATAAATTTTTAGATTTTAAGTAACGTAGTTTGAAGACTTTTTGCGACTCAAAGTATGTTTCCAAAGACATCGGTTGCAGTGATATCCGCTGTGCAAACAGCCTGTAGTGTGAAAAACAAAATTTATGAGAATTATCTCGGGCCCTGGGCTGGAGAGCTCTGTTTGCCCCCAACTCCTTGTAGGGGCCATGTGGGGACCTCAGTTGAATAGCGGTTTCACGATAAAAATGTGGCACAATGATTTGTGACAATAAATATGTATATAAAGAGCAGAGAGCCCCCCCCCCTACGCATGGGGGTGGGACCGTGCCCTCCTCCAAGCCGACCGAGAACTAAAAAAATGTTCAATATTTCGATTAAAAAAATTAATATATCGCAATAAAATACCTTTTTGAAGGGGGTGATAACTCAAAATTTCTCTCGAAGGCAATTTTTGTGCCCTCCCCCCGAGCCAAAATCCGATCCTGCGAACGCCCCTGATTAAGAGTTGGTGGTGTCTAAGCCCTCTTTCATTTCGCCCTGTGGCTATGATGCTGTTGAGACGGCAGTAGGGATAAACTTTTGGATAATTATTCAAAAATTCATTTCAGTTGCGTGATTTAGTTAGCGTCATTTTCATCAAAGGTTCCACTGAGCAGCTTTATATAACCATCAAGGGTTCCGCGAGAAATAACGTTGGAAAATCCTGCTATAGAGGACTAAGCTGGGCTGGAAGAGATCTCGGCAACGGGATAAGTCCAGTGGTAAAGTTCTGGCGTTCATGCTATAGAGGACTAATCAATAGGTAGAATGTTAGTTCAGGTGCCCATAAGCAAGGGAAAGGTTTTGTTCTCGTTTTTGGCACACCCAGTAAAAATGGCGTTAAGAATATTTCATAATTTTTATAAACGGTGGTGGGTGACATGAGCATCATTCAACCCCCCTCTCCCGTCATAACAAATCGGCAAATCCGAACCCCCCCCCCCCCACCAATGCTGATTCGCGGACACAGATGGGATAGAAAAAAAATCGTCCGTTAAAAAGGGGGTGATCGTGAATCAGAGGTTTGAAATGCATACTTTTGTTATGCTAGGGTGAATTATTATTTTCCCGCATCAGATGAAGGGGGGGGGGGTTATTGTATATATACACACAAGAGAGAGAGAGAGGAGAGTTCCAGCAGGCACCAATTTGTTAAAATTCGCCACAGTAATGATTAAGAATGCATGTTGGGGTAAATCGAGAAGCTATCCATACTTAGAATAAGACAACCATAAGTATTCTTTATCTGCATTGTATAATATTTTATCATGTATAAATATATTGTTTGTAATTGCATTTTTAATTGGGTGGCTGTGTTTTTGAAGCCACTTCGTTGAGCATTTTGCCTGTTGTAGCATTGTTTTTGTATTTGTATTTGCATGTGCATACGTTAACTCACCAGCAGGCCTTAGTTGACGACAGTGAAAAGAGATGATTTTTCTCATCCTACAACACATCAAGGGAAAAAAATTTTCGATATTAATGCCGAGATTAACTGTAAAAAAAAGTTGGTTTTTACTGTCGATACCTGTGTCTTTTTTAGCTGAATTATGGAAAGGTGCTATGCCTTTACTCAGCAAGTCACTGTTGTGCGACTTAAAAGGAAAATAAGAAGTCCATATCTCTGTGGTATATTGGTTGGTGCACATGCCTGGATTGTTAGAGGACCGTCGTGAAGTCCTGGGTAGAGACCAGCGACGTTTGCTTTCCAAAGTATGTCTCAGCATTAATATCTAGAAAGTCTCTTCCTTTGACGCGGTGCAGGCTGAGAAAAATCTTCTTTCTCTGCTATATGCATAGAATTTTTATCCTCTACAAATTTAGCTTGACATTTCTTATGCGAGCGATTTTCAGCTGCAACGTTAAAGGTGTTTTTGTCATTTGATCATTTTTGTCGCACCACTGTCATTTTCTGCACCTAATTAGACTGACGTACAATTCATTCCTGATTCCAAACGGCATTTTTTTTATACTCATCATCGAGAGGTTGGTGCGCTAACCCCTTGATGTGGGAATCCCTGCTGCAGCTAATTTTTCCTGTTGTCGAATCACCATTTCTGCTGTAACCCTGTGTCAGGAAAGTTTTTGACGTGCACGAACCGGGTATCGAACTCGCGACACCTCTAAACATCCTTTAGTACTTAAGGCGAGTACCTTATCGATCTGGGCTAACGCGCCCTAAAAGTGTTTTTTTCCCTTTCTTCTAGACATAACACTGGTGCGATATTACAACCCCTGTCAAAGAATATTGCACACACACGCATCTCTACAATTTATTTTTCCCACCTCATTCTATATTTTTTTTACCAACTTGAATTAGACAAAGATAAATGAAGGAAAACAGATCGAACACCATTTCTTTTCCTCATTTTAAAAGGGTTCCACGCTCGGCAATTTTCTACAGTTGAAGAATGAGTTTTATTGGATCCTCCTAGACTATTAGATCTATCTAGGACAGTGTTTCTCTACCGCCGGGCCGTGAGTAATTCGATGTTTCATTTTTGTCCATTTGTTTTCCATTAGTCGCGTGTAAGACCGGGCCTCCCACTCACAAAAAAGAAATCAGCCGGGCTCCCAGAGGTTGGGAACTACTGATCTAGGAGACTTTGGTTTTATTTACCAGTCAGACGATATTGGACTGAGATCTGAGTCCCCCCGCTCGCGATGTGTTAAAACTTGGATGATATTTCCCAGAATATATTTCAGCCTAAAACTAACTCTTTTTATTCTATTGGATTATTATCTCCTTTTTTTCTTCAAGCTGCTGAAATTCCATCGAAACCATTTTTCAAATCTCGGACAAAAAGATGGACTTCTTTTCAGTTTTACTGGTAAGAATTTTTCTTTCCCCGTAGAAATAACAGGGAATAGGATCTCGTTTATCATTCAAGTTCTTACTTTCACGTATTATCTCAACACCAATCGGTTCCTCAACTTCCACAATGAAATACGACTCCTCCTCCTCCTCCGAATTTAAACTGTCCCGGATACACCCTGGCGTGGAAGAGACAGCAAGTCAGTGGAAGAGATTAATGGTGGACCTGGTAAAATTTTCGATTATTGTTTTAAGAAAAGTCTCTTTTGTTTTACTTATTCTTGCTCCGAGTGTGGCTTATACCGAGGCTATAAAATAAGATCGGAAAGCTTCGATTTATGCCAATTTTGTTTTTTAAATATCGATCTTAAGAATGGCCAGATGCAGTCATTTTCCCCTAATGAGGCCCGTGGTAGGGCCTCGATAGAGATGTGACTCAAGCTGGAGGAGTTTATGCAGTTTGTGAGGTGCATATGTAAGGCTGACCATATTCCTTCGAGAAAAAAAATGGGAAACCATAGGTCATTTTTTTAAAAAATTCAAACTGTTGTGCCACTTTGAAGGAAAACAGCATCCAAACTGCGAGCGGGACTCATAATGATCGACAAAAAAAAAAACAACAGGTCATAGCCCACAAATGAATATTTTTCCTCCTTACTAGTTGCCCAAATAGAAAAGCTGGTGGGCCGCAAACTCAACCAGTTATCGTGTTAAAATATATATATATTTGTGAAATACAAAAAATATATACTACAATACGGGAATACGGTATATCGTTAATTATTGCCAAAATGATGCCAATTGCGTAAAAAATTGCCAATTATTGCTAAAATTGGAATTGCTACTGCAAATTGCCATGAATTAAAAGGTTTTACAAAAAAGACGTTTAACAAAATTATGGAAAATCTTTTGCACAAAAGTCGAGACGGCCGAAATTATGTGAAAATACGAGACGTATAGTCACCCAATGAATAGATCTTGTTTTGTGCCGTGGTCTGGGTACGAGCATCGCTGGTGAGCACAAGGATTTAGCCCTAGGGCCATAACATAACAGATTCTGTGGAAGAAAGTCTGAAATATCAGTTTGTGACATTTGGCACAATTTTGATGTCAACACGATGATTTCATCAGCACTGAAGCCTTGTAAAAGGGAAAAAGGAGTGACCAAGTGAGCGGGTGAGTGACCAAATGAACGACCAAAAGAATATGCGATTGAGTGAGCGAATACATGAAAGACTCAATCGTTCACCTACTCACTTGGTCACTCATACGGTAGCACACACACATACTTGGCCCAGCCGGAGTGAAATATCGGGGGGGGGGGGGGAACCAAACGTCCGGGGGTGAAAATAGCCATGGATGAAATGTCGGAGGCGAAGTTTCTGGAGCCTATATATTCAAAATTACGCGATTAATTTCTTATTTTAACCCCTTTACGATCATTGGCGTAATATTACGTCCAAACTCCAATGGAATAAATTCAAACAAGTTATCTGAGTTTTCTTTCCACTCTCTTCCCCATCGCCAAGCTTTACAGTAACCCTATCAACTGTGTGAAGTTACTTTTTCTCTCCCATTTTTCTTTCTATAGCCTTGGAAGATATTCAATATCATGTTAATGATTTTGTTTCACACATATAATGTATCTTTCTACATATGAATGTAAAAGCGAAAGAAATCTTATAGTCTTATCTATCTTATCTATTATACTTTTCCCTTTTATATACTTTTTCTTTCCCTGTCTTGCTTTTCCTAATGTTTGGTTGGGTTAAGACAAGATTATACTAGATTTATCGCCTATTCGTCGAATAGAGATAATCCAAATTCCTTGCCAAAAGGTTGTACGTGAAACGGTTAATGATATTTAATCTACGCGCGCGAGACGAATACCTATAACGACGACTACTACTACTATACCACGCATGAACTTCGTCCATTGTCCTCTGCAGAGCTTTTTATACATGTTGGAATGTCCGTTATGAACCTAACATGAAGTTTGTTTATTTGGAATGTTTTTTTATGTGTGTACTACTGCTATCTAACATCAAATAATTTTTGAAATCGTGTCATTCAATTGCACAAACCCTGCATATTCTCAAAGTGAGAACAAATTCCTGAAACCGTTGAGTCTTATAACGAAACAAAATACAGTCAATTCGCGATAAATCCAACTCTGATAACTCGAATATCTTTTTAAGTCGAATTTTTTACCGAGCCTTATTCCTAACCAGATCATGTCCCGCCGCTCTGTCTCGATGAAGAGATTCTACACTGGTGATCGAAGACCTCGGCTATGCTGAGAAATGTGGGTGTACGTGTTGTGAACCTAACATGAAGCTTTTCTGTGCAATGCTTGTTATATAATATGCCGTCATCTGCCATCATTTTTTCAAACTATGAGTGAAGTATAATGATTATAAGTTTATAATTAAATAATTGTGTCGTTGTTTGCCGGTTGCTCTGTGTGGCTAGACTTTTGCGACCCGAAGTTGGGAACCCCATCACCGCGGCGAAGGGGGAATTTGAACCCGGGGCCCGTGCGATGCGAGTCCGTCACTATGGCCACTCGACCACCACACCTTTAACGACTGTAGTGGTACCGATGGTATGTATTTGATGCATGCATTTTTATTTTACCGATGGTATGTATATTTTGATTCATACATTACCGATGGTATGTATTTTGATTCATACATTACCGATGGTATGTATTTTGATTCATACATTACCGATGGTATGTATTTTGATTCATACATTACCGATGGTATGTATATTTTGATTCATACATTACCGATGGTATGTATTTTGATTCATACATTACCGATGGTATGTATTTTGATTCATACATTACCGATGGTATGTATTTTGATGCATACAATTACCGATGATAATGTATTATGATGCTCGTTTATAACGTTATCGAATATTACGTCATATTCTGACTCGACTGGGGAAAAGAATGACTCTCGGAATAAAACGCTACAGGATTCCTGTGATTTCGAGAAACTACGTGAATTCATCATTCCAGAACTGGGCGGAGAACCAAAGAGAAATTATGTTGTCAAAGCTCTACACACTCATGTATATCTGGGTATTCCCTTCGGTATGGTTAAGTTAAAGTCAGGAACGTGGAAGTTTCTGAGCTTTTCCAGAAGCCAGGGATATCTGGCGTTACTTCCCGAAATTCCTTCGTTCGTTCACGCTCATGTTCCCCGTGACCTCTGCTCCTAGATTCGAGAATAATTTGCCAGTGAAGGATGAAGCTACTCGAGTTATATATAGTTCATGTGTTCTACTGCCTACATTCATTACTGAGCGAGTAATTACTACGGCAACATTGAAAATACGTATTTGGTTTCGGCAACGTTGAATGAAATGTGCTTATTTCTTCTTTATTTAAGAAGAAAACTGATAGCGAGATGTAGAAAAACCTCGTTTTTTTATCATGGATATCTTCCTAATTTAGGTATCTTTTGAGAATTTTTGTTAAACCAATACAGTTCCCACACGCTGCGTATAAATAAACCTTACATTCCTAGATACATTATAAAGAATTTAGCTCATCGTGATTGGTCGCGATGCATTTTTTTTTTTTTTTTTTTTTGCATATTTCGCTATTTTTACGTGTTAGAGCATATTTTCAAAATTAAGGCATGTTTTGCATATTTCATAATTTTCGATAAAAAGTAAATTTTTTTCTTCGCTATTCCAATCCCGCTTCAAACTGGCTTTTTTTCGAATCCCACCTCTGACGAGAGCTCTTAGGGCTAAGATTTTTATGCGCCAAAAATGAAACGTCGTTGCTGATTGGTAAAAAAATCCTGAAATTCAGGTTTTTCATCGCATTATGACCACGCGTATGTGTGCTTGAAGTTTTTTTAACATAAATTCTGCTTGGAAAGGGGTTGATTGCAGATGAACTGATGGACCTCCGTTGCATGCAACAGCCAGGGCTCATGGAGCGTATCTTTTCTGAAGAATAGAGAAGTGACAAAAGTCCCTCGCTTTCCAAATAAGATTAGAGAGATGTGTAATATGTAGGAATGTGTGCGAAATTCTGTCGAATAGAACCAATCGTACAAAGCTGCAGCAAAGCGAGCAATGAATCAGTCCAACGAAAAAATGCAATTTCTCCATATCCGGCAAAACCCTACAAAAAGAGGCAAAAGCAAGTATTATTGGATACGTTCTTTTTCAGTCACTCAAAAAAAAATAATTTTGCAGAAAAAACTGAGTCTCTAAGTCGTCCTAAATGATAGCTCTTCCCTCTGCCGTCGTTTAGAGCAGCGTTTCTTAACCTTTTTTTGCCCGTGGCCCCCTTTGAAGCATATTTTTTTTCTCGTGGCTCCCCTGTCTTACCCAGAGTCTTCGACCCTCATCTAGAAGCAAGATCCTTTATACGTATTGAATTGACTTTTTCAGTGAATTTATACTGAATGACAATTTTGCGAATAAGATTGACCTCCAGACCACTGGTCTAGAATTTATTGAGCTCCATGCTAATCCGAGTTCTATTCAGGACCGTCTCAACATCATGGGCCACCTAGGCAAAGTGATGATATAGTAGTCCCATACTTAGCCGGAAATAAACAGCCTACATATTCCCTACTTATTTTCAAAATTTATTGTACTATACAAAATATCATAAGGTGGGGTCACGTATGGACATGAGACCCCCGGGGAGGACCCATCGCAAGAGTGGGACTGACAGAGCTGCAGCCCGTGCCCTGATATGGTTTACATAGTTTTTTGTTTTTCACACTATGAATTCAATATAGAGGAGGGGGTCTGTGAAAAATCTAGCCGGGGGGGGGGGGCTGCAAAAAACCCCATCCTAGGGAACCTGCTGCAAAATGTATGCGGTGAGGCCCGGGTGGGTCCATGCCCTAAGACGGCCCTGGTTTTGTGGGTGGTTTTGTTGGATTCTGTAAGTTTATAGTCACTAAAATAAAAGCTTTATTTCTTCACACCTTAATTTTTCTTCTCGGCTCTGGCTTCTCTCTGCAGCCCTCCAAACCACCTCTCATGGCCTCTTTCTAAATTTTCTTCCGTGGCCCCCCTTTAAGTGTCCCAGTACCGTTAGGGGGCCAGATGGCCACCGGTTGAGAACCACTGGTTTAGAGTTAGTTGGTTTGTAACCATTATCGCATCGTATGTATATTTATGGCGTTATTATTTTATTGTATGCCGGACTGAATGCCGTTTTTATTAGTCATTTTCATGTAAATGAATGATTGTGCAACGAATTATCTGAGTTTCCGTTACCTCCTATGGGGAGAAATTTGATTCGAATAACGAGCACGTTGGCGGAACGAATTAAGCATCGAAGTTCCACTGTACAAATCAAATAATCGCATATTCAGGAATTCACCTCGGGTTCGATTGATTATAGATTTCGTAATTATTGAACGAGGAAAACATTTTATCCTTTTAAATTGAGTATCTTTTTTCGAATGCCATACGAAAAAAAATATATCGAAGGCAGGCTGCTGTCCCCGGCCCTTATGTGCCACTGGGCGCACGTGCAATTTTCTCCCTAGCCATTGGGTTCAGTTGTCCATTTCAGTCAAATGGCTTGTACGTTGCATAAAGTTGATGGCTGTCTTCATGGGGGGAACGACGCGAGTGATCCCATTCTTGCGAGTATGGGACAAGGGAAGCCATCACTACAAATCTCTGCCAACTTTTCCGACGCAACTCTGCCTCTTTTGCGGTAACGGAACTTTGAATCAGTCCGTGGTTGTGAGCGGTTCTATCTATCTATCTATCTATCGAAGGCATCCTATATATACTGGGTGCGTAGGAAAGTCCCTTTTGCCTGGAATAGCTCGTAAACTGTTGATCCTAGAAGCATACTTCTAATTAGAAGAAATATCTAAATAACGTGTAGACCTTAGATACGTCATTTATATTGCCAAAAGTTGTATAAATTCATCAAAATTAAAAAAAATATATTATTTTTTTGCCACCATAGCCTAGAAAACCCAATTGGAAAGTTGTTTCCCTGTTTCTTCTGGGTCAAACAAAAGGAGATTTCATGTTTTTGAGAGCAATATTTGCTTATGTAGTTGAATTCAAAAATGAATGAAAATGAAGGAAAGAGATCCGAATAAACTAACGAATATGTTCGTTCTGCGCTTCATATGGTGTTCTTTCTGTCATTTTCAGTCATTTCTGAATTCAAATATCTCAGCGAATTATCGTACTAAAAAAAAACGTGAATTTTCTTTTTTTTGCTCGGGAGTGATAGGCAACAACTTTCTCTTTAATTTGGTGTTTTGCCACTGAGTAACCAAATAAAAGTTAGTTTTCTTATTTACATAACTATACAACCAACCCCTTGCAAAATGAATGACGTGAAACACGTATCTGAGGTCAGCACGTCATTTCCATATGTTACTGTCAAAACTAGAAATTCGCGAAATTATCAATTTCTTCGAACATTGAACCGGTCAAAGCCCCAAAATTCAGACGTTTCGTGATGTGGCCGGTGATCGTTGGCCAAAGTCCGATAACAAAAGACATTATTCGGGGTTACCGCCAAGTTGGCGTATTAGTTAGTGATAACCATGTCAAGTTCACTGTGGCAACCTATCAAACCGCGGTCATTATGCGATAATCATTTTTTTTTTCCCTTCAAATTTCGACAAAAACTATACGTCTAAAAATAGTTTTTTTTCTCTCTCAAATTTCCATATTTTTCCTCTCTTGTCACATGGCGCTAATCCAATACAGCTACTATATATACAGTCAAACCTCGTTAATGAGTCACTCTTGGGAGAGCAAAAATATGATTTAGTAAGAGGAGTGACTCGTTAAACGGAGTAAGCCATAGCTGTGCCAATTCCTGCCTGAGGAAAATTGGAACTTCCAAAAGGTGACCCGTTAAGCGGAGTGACGTTTTAACCGGGTGACGCACTAACGACGTTTGACTGTATATAGCCATGTATCACATGTTGGCGATGGAAAAAATTGATACAGCGCCTACCGGACCGTCTTGCATCAGCACGTCGAACTTTGGCCAGGGGATCTCCGGCCACTTCGCGAATTGGCCAGCCAAACCCGGAATCGTCTCTGGAAATCGGACTTTGGCCAGAACTCTCGGCCACACTTCAAGTTTTGGAAGTGACAGATACTTTTTGCTAATTAGAAATATACTTCTAGGGTCAACGGGGTTGGTTAGTTATTCCAGGATAAAGAGACTTTCATTATCACTCTGTATAGCAATGGAAGAGTCATCAAATTGGAAAACCCTGAAAAGATCTTGATGATTCCAATTACAAAGAAATATTTTCGGTGGATCATATCACGAAAATCTTCATGGATCTCGAAATCACGACCCTGATATTATTGGAAAATACTCGACGTGCCCCAGACTATTGCTAGAACCGAGAAATCGAGCGATGGAATTGAATTCCTTTCAGACTCGATCCGGTTCCATTAATATGTATGATAAATGATGCCGGCGAATGTGCATGATGATAGCAGGAATTTTTATTAAAGAATTCGTTAGATAATTACTTCGAGGGTAATTAAGCAAGCAAATTATTCCCTTTTCGTCAAGATGATTTTGCTATCGATGTAGATCCCAGAAATTGGACAAGAGAACTTTTCTGAATTCGAATACCTATTGTACTGAATCTCTTACTTCAAACAAGTCAAATAAGTTCTCATCATTATAATGGTTACTATGCTACTCGTGCACACATCTGTTCATATCATAGAATTAATCATCGAGAGATTTTAGGAATCAATGTAAGGTACCACAAAAATGAAAAAAAAAATAGAATATCGATTTGGAAATTTCATTGGATGGTAGTTAAAAGCTATTCTGCTCGTGAAACGTTCTGAGCTCGTATTCACTGAACGGAACCCCGTACATGGACGGTCGAACCTCATTCAGGCCAAAGCTCACAATTGCTGGCACTGCCGCCAGATGGCGACTTATCCTAGGATGATGTCACTCTCCGCTCCGCTATCCATACGAAGGTTTTTTAACAGCTTGCTGATGTGAAGATCTATTTAGGAAAGAAAGAAAAAAAATTCAACTAAAAATGATGTAAAATTTTTACCTTCGCATCACACACACAGCCAACTGTTAAAAACCTTCATATATATTGTGGAGAATGACATTATCCTTGAAAAATAATATATCGCCCGTCAACTCAGAACACCTGTCATAGAGCCAAGACGACGTGGCGACTTTTAAGGTACTAAAAGTAAAAATCGGGGAAGAGATATTTAACCCTCGAGTACACGGGTTGCGTCTGACAATGAGACCCATTTTGAGAAGTTTTTTTTTTTCTGCATTCTCGCTAATTACCTATTTCAAACTTGTTCACCTATAGATTGACCCTATTTGCACGAGGAAAAATACGTGAAATTGGGCTTCGAAATACAAGAAAATACGGGACATCGCCAACCATCGCCAAAAGTAAGCAAAGTCACCCAACTCATGCAAAAATTACAGAAAAGTAGCCAATGGAGGAAAATGAAGCACCGCTTCTCTCAAATTGCAGTGAATTAAAAAAAAAGACAAATATGTTTACATTATTTACATGCATTTTCTTATTTGTAGTCGTAATTATCGTAATGTAGTTAATCAGTTGGGAATATAATTCTTATCGTTGATTTGAAGAATAAAAGTTAAGTTGGCTTCGCTGAAAACACGTGAAAAACCGGGACATTTTTGCAAAAATAAGTAGGAACAGCCAGAAAAACAGAAAAAACCGGGACTATTCCGGCAAATACAGTACGTATGGTCACACTATACAATACGAGAAAATACGTTAACGGTAGATCGTCAATCAGAGCCAAAATCCTGCCAACTGTGAGAAAAAGTGTCAATTATTCATAAAATTACCAATCATCGGTAATGAAGCACTACTACAGTGTTTCTAACCCTTTCGGAACCGAAGGACCAGCAAAAACGGGATCTGAAAATCTCTGAAACAATCCGACGGACCACTTTCGTCCCGTATTACGGGACATTTATGTATTTTTAGTGGCTCTGAATTTATTTTTTCCTTTGTACAGGAGTTAGCAGATTTGTCGAAAATGACATTTTTGGGCTGCGAATTTAGGATCGAAATTCCCCGACTTTTTGCTTGATAAAGGTATAATGAACCTAAGTTTGAAAGTAAAATTTGTATCTGTGAATCCATATGGATAGTTACTATAATATCAATTACAACAATTGAATAATTTTCCATCCAGTTAGAATTGAATTATCAAGTCTGTCTGCAGACCACCTACGCCATCGTTGCGGACCATAGGTTGAGAAACGCTGCACCATAGCAGTGAATTAAAGAAGTTTCTGCAAAAAAAGACATTTAAAAACAATCAATCAATTACTCAATTACCCGTTAACTGGCGTTGTGTGGGGGCCATTTTGACCCCCGCATTATTCATCTTGCCCCCTTTTGAGAAAGAAAACCATCTGCACCCTCTTATTTTCAGTACCTTTCAAGCTAGTTGTTTGGACGTGTTCGACAAATTTATGATGCGATTCCACTTTTTCTATATCATTGATCAAAGTTTCCGTGGGGGCACGATTTGCGCAATTCCTTTTTTGTCTGACAGCTGGAGTGTTCGGATCGAAATAGCGTTTCGGAAGAGCGCCGGTTTTGTCGATAACGGTTTCAAATTAATGGCGAATCATCGGATGTCCGAGGTGAGTATGAGGATAGTGTTGTTAATGAATTTTACGTAAGATCTGTGTGTGATCAACATGTCATGGTTATGTTTGCAAGTACTGTGTTTCCGACTTAGAATAAGACTAATTTTGGTGCTTGTGAAAAAATATGGTAAATATTATTTTAATTTGTAAATTTTGTTTTCTGAGTATACTTTAATCACATTTGTTCGTTTTTCATGAAAATTGCATTCAGAAAATTTAATATATAATTTCAAAAGTCATGTATCCTTCCCTTTCTGTCATATGTATATCTTACTAAAAAACCATATTTGAGAAAATTATTAAAGAAATTTGAAAAAAAATTTAGTGAATTAATTTTTACAAAGGTTTTTAAAAACTGGCTGATGTGAAGATATATTTTGTAAAGAGAAACGTTTTTCAATGCCTTTGCAGGGAATCGAACCCACGTCCTTTCACTTTCCGGGTGAACGCACTGAACTACAAAGGCAACACGAACCTCTCGATCTTTCCATGGAGCTCGTGTGTACTGAACGGGACCGTACATGGACGGTCGGACCTAACTCGGGCCAAACCTCACATTTGCTGGCAATGCCACCAGATGGCGACTTATCCAAGGATGATGTCACTCTCCGCTATCTAAAAAGTTGTTTAAAAAAACCTTTATATGGATAGCGGAGACTAACATCAACCTCGAAATTAATTGATAGATGAATGTAGTCATGTAAAAAACCCACTGCATTTTTAAAATGCATTAAATACTTTCTGGGGTCAAAATGGCACCACTACGCCAGTTATGCACAGGACTTTCACAACGCCAGTTAAGGGTTAACTGAACATTACTCTAGTCCAGGCTGGTGAATTCGAATGGTAATGCTGGTTGTATTTGTTTATAACCTGTGAAGAAAGCCAACATTGCAAGACTGGTAATGTTGTTACGAATGTTTTTACCTTCTTCACTCTTACTTTGATTTAATTTTCATTCCAAAATATCTGTAGTGCACGTATCATGTACGGGTAAAAATAATTAATTCGTTTAATGAAGAGAAGAAAGGTTAAAATTTTTTCTATATTTATCAGACTTTCCAATTTTGTTTGGTAGTTATGCATAATCGCCGGTAAAGGTGATAAATGTTGTAAAATTCAATCAAAGTTTCTTTATCAAGACGATTGGCCTTTATGTATAACCACCGGTGTATCACTTTTACAGTAACATGTACATTTTAACATTAAAATGTGTGGGAACTAATTGCAACCGAAACCAAACGTCGTATAAATGTGAAAGGCGTACAAACGAGGTTCCGGTATACATCATACCTCCTCATTAGCAGACAAAATTTTTGTCCATGGGTGTTCGTTATGAAGAGGTTCTTCAGTAATGGTCAATAGTTCAGTATTGGTCTGTGAGACCCAACCCAACCACTCACGCTACACTTTTTCACTCGTTCACTGGAGGGATAATGCATTTATATGCGAATTCGACTTACGGGCTTATAGTCGGTCCCACCTATCGCTTAACTTCGAGGTACTACTGTATAAATTTTCCTTATGCATGTTCGTAGTCATCCGAGAGATAGATAATTTTCTCTTTCCATCTTAATAATCTATCTTCTTTTCCCATTATACACGAGTAAATTTTCACACTGTTATATACACAAGAAAAAATTTTAATTAATTTGCAATAATAATAAAATGATGAAAATGTTTATTTAAATTTTTCACTCACCCCGTATTTTCATACTACAGTCGAATCCCGTTTTAACGAATGCCGTTATAGCAACAATCTCGTTTTAACGAACTCTTTTATAATTCTCAGATAAGTATATTTAAGAACAACATGCAACAAGATGCAAATACCTGGAATTCCTTCACAAAAAAATTTCATTATGACGAATTTTTCGGTATGTCCTACGGCCTCTTTGAGTTCGTTATAAAGGGATCCGACTGTACTTCGTTGTATCTACTAATGTCATTTTGAAAGAATGACGTCACTCTCCGCTGCAATACGAAGGTTTTTTTAACATCTGGCTGTGGCGTAGATATATTTTGAAAAGAGAAAATTCAACTGCCTTTGCGGGGAATTGAGCCCACGTCCTTTCACTTTATCAGTAAACTCCCTGGACTACAAAGGCAACGGATCTCGCAATCGTTCCTTGGAGCTCGTGTGCTCTGAAAGGGACAGTACATGGACGGCCGGACCTATACGGTCCCTTTCAGTGCACGCGAACTCCAAGGAAAGATTGAGCGATGCGTTGCCTCTGTAGTCTCGTGGTCTGGGGCGTTCACCCGGAAAGTGAAAGGGCGTGGGCTCGATTCGCCGCAAAGGAAGTTGAATTTTCTCTCTTTCCAAAATATATCTCCGCAACAGCCATTTGTTAAGAACCTTCGTAATGTAATTTTATTGATGCAAAAATTTTCCATTTCCTCTCACGCTCTAAATTTTAAAAAATAAATAAATATTGTATTTATATAAAATTAGTTTATAACTATTTCTCTCGATTGATTTTTCGAAACAAAAAACATTGATATATAGAAAGCTCAAAAACATTCATTACAATATAGGAGTAAAAACTTTAGAAAATAAATAGAAATATTTATATAATATTTTTTTATCATTCCTAAAATAGAAACGCAAGGAAAAATCTTTCCAATTTCAGTCTTTTTTAGGTATAACAACAAAAATAACAGACGTTTCATCAAATACATTTAAGGCAATTTTACTACTATTTGATGCAGAAAACATATAAATCAAACATTTGCTTTTCTAAAAAGATGTATCTTTCGAATTCCTATTTTGTGAAAGCTGTTTGTATCTTATGCACTTGAATAATTGAATATTTAAAGATGGATATGCGTTTGTATTTATAAAGCCACCATTTCCACGAAGATACGCACTATTTATATTGAAAATAAACTTTATTTAGCAAGATAAATGGGTTTCTGTGCGGACACATTGGATATACCGAACTCAATTTCAGAAACTCGGTGAGCTTTCAGTATCTGTCAGCTTCAGCTTTCAAGTTTCTTCAGGGAAAACAAATTAAATTTAACACTGGGTGTCCTGAATGTGATGTTATAATCCAACTTTTGCCATTTATCATACCTCAAGCTGTTTATGGGGAATTTTAAAGTGACTTTGAAAGTGGATTTGGTAACATTTCTTGACCTTTCGGGTCAAGGAATGTAAATTAGAACCGAAGTATCGCATTTGGTGAAGATAAATATTCGTTGAAATAACTTAGAAGAAACATGTATTGAATGGAGATAATTCAACGATAATAAGGAATCGTGAAATTTGTTCAATCATTTTATTGTATGAAGAAAAAAAATGTGAAATTGAAAATGTAATGAATGTAAATTGAAATGTAATGAATGAATGTAATTGAATGAAATGTAATTGAAATGTATTAGGGCTCTGATTTCTGTGGCTTTTCCGTATTTTTTCCTTATGATTTTGCATATTTCGACATTTTTACGCGATCAACATTTTTTTCCATAATTTTCAGTAGTCTTAATGCATTTTTCATGATTTTTGGCAAATTTAAGGTATTTTTTATACGATTTACAAAATTTAAGGCATATTCTCAAAAACATTATTTTACATATTTCAATGTAACAATGAAGAGTGATTTTTCCCCCAATCTCACTCTTCCCTAACTTTTCGTAATTTTTCGACGATATTAGCAATAATTGACAATTTTACTTAACTTCAGCATCGTTTTTGGCAATGATTGGTGATTTTTCAGTGTTATTAGCAACAATTGGCAATTTTATCTCTCTGGCCCCATTTTGGATACAACGATTGGCGACGATTTCCAGTAATTTCCTAGAGGAAATGTGGTCAGTCTATTTGATAAGGCATATTTTGTCATGTTTTTACACGGCATATTTTGTCATGTTTTTACACGGCATATTTTAACATTTTTAGGGCATATTTTAACATTTTTAGGGCATATTTTAACATTTTTAGGGCATAAATGCATTTTTATGGAGCATCGATTTTTAGTTTTAAAAATCATAGCCCTACTAATATTCGCAGGAAAATAACGGTTTTCCTTATGGGAAATTTTATTCGATGAAAGACAATTTTCGAGGTGAATGATCTCAAAAATTAAAGAACTTCAGGAATTATTGAATTATCTCTCTTCGAATATTAGCGGAAAATGGGGAATTCAAACTATAAAATTTGATTACATCTTGGTCAAAATTCAAGGGATATGAATCAAATTTTAGCCCCTAGAATTGAAAAGTAATTAACTTTTCATACTCACCCAGAGAATTGAGACAACTTTTAGTGATTTAATTCACATCGCTGGCGGCTAATACCATTGCCAACAAAATTTGAACTTCAACTGCCATAACCAATTTCCTAATAGGTGCATATACTTCGTTTTACTATCCTCACCTCACTGTTTCGCGGACCGATGGAAATGGGATATATAGTTTGCGGATTTTCAAAAATGTCAATAAATAGGGAAAATAATTAGTGAACGGGGAAATTTTTTTTGAAACAGAAAAAAAAATGAATAAATAGGAGAACTAATTTGAGGACAAGCAAAAAATATACGTAAACGGAAAAAAAACAATTTGTTTACTAGGGTGAAATGCCATTAAATAGGAAGAATAATTTGCGGACCGGCGAAAGCAAACTTAACAACTTGCCTGATGGGTTTATGGGTTTTCAATTTTTTCTGCACAGAAATGTCGGGTTTCTTGGGTTGTTTTTCTTTCACTCTATTCATATTTCTATGACTAGGAACAACAGGCACGTACAGAAAATCGTTCTTAATTTTAAAATATTGAAATTTCGATTCACTTATTAGCTTTTTTAAAATTAAAAAAAATTGAAAAACTCTAATTTGAATTTTTTTTTTTTGCATGGAATATAAATAATCTAGTTTTTTTAGATAGATTATGAACTGAACTAGATTATGTGATCTATGCAAATAGTTTACAAGATTGTTCATCTAGATATCGTTATATTGCTGCTGGATGAAGCTATATCGTTTATGCAGATTTAGTTAAATGTTGACTTTCCGTTAGCGACCTCTAGGGGCAAAGATTAAGATCAATTTCGGGAAGAAGCGGATCCCGTGTCTGACTAACACCACCTATACAACAAGGCCTCCACACGAAGCTCGAGACGTCACTGAAGACCATTTCACTATTTCCATTGGATATAGCAGGCCGACGCATGGAATATCTTTACCTTTTTTTTGCAGTATATCCAATGGCAATAGGAGAAATGGACTAATTCATTGAAGTCACAAGCTTCGTGCGGAGAACTTGTTCTATGGTGGTGCTGGTCTGGCACAGACAAGTGGTTAAATGGATGCAATAATTTGCGGTTGGACAAAACTTCAAATTCATAAATAATAGAAATAATTCGAGGACTGGCAAAAATATTTAAATATGAGAAGTTATTAGTGGACTCTGCAAACTTCATGATAATGAATAAATAAATTCATTGTTAGTAAATTGTATTGAGAACGAATATTTCATTTGATAGCTTTACTAAGCGGGGAATTCTCTACAATTAAACTTTTTCTTGTTCTAGTAATTTCGGATACGATAAAAAAAGGCTTATCTTTGAATAATAGATAGGCCTATGTAAAATATTATGACATACCGTACATAAGATAGACCTTTAAATAAACCTTTAAAAATTCTAATGCATATTTAAATAATAGAAGTAAAGATAGGAAGCCTCCCCATTACCTTCCTCCCTCCCCGATTCTCGAATTTAAATAATTGACGAAGTGAATAGAACTGATCTCTAAAGTCTTTTAAAGAAACCCTCTTTTTTTTCACTGACAATTAAGGGGGTCTCATACCTTTTACATAGTGAAAAACTATGGTCTGGAACAGGGATTCTCAAGCATTTTCCCTTCGCGGCGCCCCTGTTTCCTATTCAATGCTTATCCGCGAACTCCACCGGCTCCCCAGAGCTAACAAAGAATATTTTCGAGAAACCTTTGTCAGGGCGACAGCTTCGCGGTGCCCCTGACAAAGGTTGGAGGCGCACAGTTTGGGAGCCCCTCATCTAGGAGACATATCATTGAAAATACGATCTAACCATTGATTTATTTTAATTTTTATTATAAATGCTCTTATATTATGCACTATCCTATGCCAGCATTAAGTTTCATGTATCTCTGATACTTAATTTTTTTGCAAATTTTCAACAAAAAAAAATGCATAAAAAACAGCTTGCGGTGATAAAATATGATGATATCAATGTATTTGAATGAAAAATGTATTTCAAAGTGAGGGAAAGCTGTTCAATTCATGAAACGAAGAAAAAGATTGAGATTTCATTATGGGCAAATCTTATTTAAAATTAAATTTAACATTTTTTGAACTTTGAAATATAAAATTTGTTTTCTTAAGTTTTAAAATTTAAAATTTAATTTTAAATAGGTTTGGGTTAATGAAATCTCTGTGTTTTGCTTCATTTCATGAACTGAAAAATTTCCCCATTATACCTTCAATAAATTTTTATTCAATTACATTCACGTGATGCTATTTTATCACAGCAAGCTGCTTTTAATACATTTTTTTTGAAAATTCGCAAATCTTTTTGTAATAGCGTAAGATGGCATATACAATAAAAAAATACGTGTAAAAATTTTGAAACAAATCAATGGTTATGTAGATCGTATTATATATTTCACGTAGATCAATAGTTTTTCACTAAGTTAAAATGTATGAGATCCCTTAAAGTACTTTGTTATTTTCTGCACTAAGCCCCCCATTTCATTAATTTCCCCATTCCGGCCGTTAAATCGAATTATACGTTGAAATCTCCGACACGGTCCAGGACTCGATTGATTTCTATTTCGTTTTCGAAAGAGCTCAGAGAATTTTAAATGCCCTCTTCACAATACAGTTCCTTACATTAAGAATCGTTCGTCATTAGATTAAGAAAAAATAAAATGAAAACACGTAAATCACTGGGAGCGAAAATTTCAAAGAACAAAAGAAGAAAACTTGAAACTTCGACGCATTCATTAAAGTTGTTGGTATGACAACAGTTTTGGGGAAAAAAACGTGATTATCACTGAATTATACTTTGAAATTGAAGTTTCCCTAATTCTTTTGGAAGGACTCCTATCACATATTGGTGGGACCAGAGACTGTACGTGGGGAGGGGGGACATAGGAGGACTCCTGCCCCTCTTTCAAACGTTCAAATTGTTTTTTTAAATCAAAATTGCAAAAGAAAATACCTTTATATGTTATTATAATCAATTTCTGTTAATTTCAATGCTATTCGAAGGCTGAGAACTCGAAATTTCCTTTTAAGAAATTCATTGTGACCCACCCTCTAAGCCATATAATGATAAATTCTCTTGGCCCGTGGACCACATATGGCCCGGGGGGTTATCTGATGTGACCTGCCATTAAAAATAATTTTGTAAAACTGAACTAAGCGGCACATTTACAGATAGCTTAGGTGACACATGGCACAATTCCAGAGCATTTAGGCTGCCCGTGGCACATTTTCAGAAGTAGGCCCGTTGCACATTTTTCAGATCACACGAGTAGGCCATGTGGCGCATTCACAGAATACTTAAGTGATCCGTGGCACATTTAGAAAATCCTTGAGCACCTAGAAAACAGTTGGTACAGTTTTAGAGCACTTAAGTGACCCCCAGTTCAGCTCTACATCACTCGAGTTACCCCCCGGCACATTATCAGATTACTTAAGTGATCCGCGGCATAATTACGGATCTTTTGAATGATGCTTGGCGCAGTTCGAGTGTACTTGAGCGGCCCAAACACATTTCTAGATCACTTGAAAGATCCACAAAACATTTAGAGATTACCAAAATGGCTCTCAAGGAGACTTATCAATAGGGAGATTGTTAGTTCAGGTGCCCACAAACCACAGTTCGGGATGCCATTAAGAATATTTCATATTTTTATAAATGGTGTTTGATGACGTAAGCATCATCCAAACCCCCTTCCCCCCCCCCTTGCCATCGAAATTCAGCAAATCGGGAAACCCTCCATCGGTACTGACGTAATACTTGAATGACCCCTAATACAAGCACTTCTTATATTATATAAATACTTTTTTGTTTTGCGCGAAAACTACTAAACTCCATTTCAATTATTTATTCATCAACAATTAATATCTATGAGCAGTTCAAAATTGTATTCCCAGAGCTCAGCTCTAAATGTCGAATTTAATACATTCAATAAGACATTTAAAATCTTAACATAATAGCGTGTAGGGAAATTTCTGTAAGTGAGATAGATACCCAGAGTCTTGACAAAACACCAAGAACCCATAATAACGTACAATTTAGACCTTAATGGATGATTCAACTTGCCATGAGCTATTACCTTCTTCAAGACATTGAGAAGCCGGAAATGTTCGCAAAATGAATTAAATGCAAATCGAGCCTCTCCGTCTTTCAAATTACACTAATTAGTTCTTGCAAGTTATTCATAAGCTTTCGTTATTCCTCATTTGTCAAACATACTCATGAGATTCACGATAGCCTCTTACTGCAGTTGTTAAATGTGAACGAGGGAATTTATGTGAACATTTAGAAGAGCACTTCGTAACATTCATCATCGGTAAAATTCATGTGGTGCTCATTATTTTCCATGGAATATTTCCTATGACAGATTAGTGTAAATAAAAACCGAATAGTTTTGGACCGATCTGTATTTTTCCCCCATAAGATCAACTTAAACGGCATCATAATCATTACAGTGTTGCATTTTTACATACAAAATAATCTGTGAATGAAAACTTTAACGCGTTTTACGAAATAAATGCTATTTTTGGCATTTTACTTGACTTTGAAACATGATTTCTCAAAATCTAGTGCATCATTACTAAATTTTAATATGGTATTCTACTGTATATTACCGAGGTTTCATACGAAAATCTAAGGCCTATCCTATGTATTTATCTGATTAATGCGTTTTATACACATATGTAGAATGAAATTTAAAAAAAACCACACCAACATCGACAGATTTGAGTGTATACTATGCAAATGGCATATAATCCTTCAAATTTTGGCACTAAACCTTCATCATCACCAGGTAAATCTACTGTAAAATTCATAGAATACTGTGTTATTCGTAGAATTTTTTGCAATCGTTTCGAATATTGCATGAATTTTGCTCAAAATTTGGCATAAAAAATTAGACTTTTTCATAGAAAATGGCGCAGTTGTTCCAAAATGTGATATTGTTTTCACCATTCTGAGATATATTTCCCATCACAAAAAGTTATTATTAAAGTTCAGCCCACAGTATCATTTAATAGGAAAGGGACAAGAAAGGTAGTTGGATACCTTAAAAAAGGTACGGGAACCAATAGGAACGCATCGTTTAATGCTGGTGCGGCCAAACTGCGACAAGCGTGCCACAAGTGGCACGATATGGTATCCGTAGTGGCACCCAAAACTTTTCTTCAATTAAATAAATTCCATTTAACTGTTCATTCGAATAAATTCTCTATGATTTTCGAACTATCTTTCTCTTATCAATGATAGCTTATTTGGCCTACGGTTGTCATTGTAGACCTCCTTCTTAATAATTGATTGTGAGATAGCTTCTATATTCAAAGGTATTCAATTTCATTGAAAACTCATTAATGGATAAAACTCATGAGACAACCAGCCCGTCTTAATAGCACTGTGAGCCTCCGGGCAAAGGGATATTCTGGAGTGATTGTCTAACTCACTGATCCTCAACCGCTAAGTTCGCGAAACATTTCGCCAAATTTTCGAAGCAACTACGTGATACGGAAGCTGTATGTTATTTTGAATGGTAAGAAATACGCTTTACAAATTTCTATTCGTATAATAAAAATAACTTCAGCCGTGACATTCAGGAGTAGAATGGAAGTTGTTTCAGGCTTTATAGTTTACAAACAGCTCTGAAGCTGTGTAAATAATGTTTTTAACAATGAAATATCGAATGTCTAACTTCTAAAACCATAGAACTGTGAACGAGGAACCGTAGATACTATAACAGAGCGGTTCTCAACCGGTGCTTCGTGGGGCCTTTGCGGCTCCGCAAGGGTTCCCCGTCCGCTCTCTCTCTCGAAAGAAATAAGAAAAAACTAGTGAATTTGGCAAAAAATAACTATAAATATTCTTTTTTAAATAAATCAGTAGCTTTGATGAATAAATAAAAAATAGGCCTACGAGGCTCCGAAATAGAAATTATACGAGGGTTATGTCGGAAATTACGTTTTCCGACACAACTCTGCCTCTGAAGGTAACGGAAGTAAGGTGCTTTGCATCAGTCCGGGGCTGTGAGCGGTTCTATCTATCTATCTACGAGGATTATGTCACTCTCCGCCATCCATACGAAGATTTTTAACAGCTTGCTGGAGCAATTAATAACCTTCGTTTGTTAAAAACCTACGTATAGATAGCGGAGAGTGACATCATCCTCGGACAAATCGCCATCTGGTGGCAGTATCAGCAATTGTGAGTTCTTTGGCCTGAGTTACGTCCGACCGTCGACGTACGGTCCCGTTCAGTGCACACGAGCTCCAAGGAAAGATTAAGACATTCGTTGCCTTTGCAGTCTAGTGCGTTTACCCGGAAAGTGGAAGGACTTGGGTTCGATTCCCCGCAAAGGCAATTGCATTTTTTTTCTCTCTTTCCTAAATATATCTTCGCATCAGTCAGCTGCTAAAAATCTTCGTATGCAATATATATAGATAGTTAGAACCGCTCATAACCCCGGACTGATGCGAGTTGCCTTGCTTGGTACCGATACTTGGCAAAAACCACAAAAACTAGTTCCAAAAACATTTTTCTATAGTAATTATAGTACGCTTTATTATTTTACCGTTTTGGGCTAAAGTAACCTGCGTTTACGGTGTAGGGGAAAAAATCCTGCCAAAAAAGAAGGAATTTCGCGATTCCAGGAATCATTCATTTTTAACTACAGTAATTTCTGTTTCCAGCCATCACACCGTAGAAAAACCACATGAAATAGACGCGGAAGGAAATACATCCGCGTAAGTTTTGCCGGAAGTCAAGTAGTCACAAAACGTCACTACTACCGCTGTGTTGTTTTGAATAACAATTACAACGCTGAAAGAAATAGGATTTTCCAAGGGTTATTACACCATTATATCTCTTCCAAGGTTAGGATCAAAAATTTGTGTTCTGTTCCACCGATAACAACAGTAGAAGTTGAAGTAATATGAGTATGGATGCCATCAATACCATGGATATCTCGGACTCGAAAAAAAATCGAGTCGAGTCCAACCACTTCCTGAACGAACCAGAAAGTGCTGGTGGTGCAGGCGATTCTACCAGTGATTACCAACAAAATCGAAGCGTCAAGCATCTGTTGAGGTTGTGTGGTATCGATACGAACTCGAAACAGAAGATTCTACCGAAGATATTTTGCAGCAAAGTCGCAGTTTTTTACCTGATGTGTTTCACGTACGTAATGGCACTCCGGATTGTGAGCTTGTACAGAACACAGAATGTCATCATCCACCTATCGTCACTGTTTGTCGTGTTGATTTGCTTTGCCATCTGGTTATCGGTACAGATCGAATCTAACAAGATTGTGGCACTTGAAAGAGATCTGGCTAAAATGGTCCGTAAAGGCGATTTTCCATCGCGGAATAATTTATCTTGCAAGTTACTGTTTTTGTCACTAGTCTTGGCGTTTTCTGGCACAGTGATAGACACGGTTACTAACACTAAAAGCTACGATAACTTCAACCGCACGTATTACAATTTTGGTACCGTAATCAATCCACCAAGTTTATCGATCTTCCTCGTAGTGGTCGGAGAGACTGCAACTCTCTACAGTACTTTTATCATCCCTACGTTACCCTTGTTCGCGTACAATTTTCTATGTGAACGCATTTGCTTTCTACTGGTATCGTTCCGAATAAGATCCGGGAATGGTGTCTCTGACGAAAATATACATGACATGTTTGACCAGCACAAACAGAAGCTAAGTATCGTACGACGATTGCAGAATGCTTTTTCAGTGCCGTTATTCATTCTGTTCACAAAACAATTCTTTAACTTATTTCTCTTGCTTTCACTTATAATCATTTATCCCAACTTTTTCAGAAACGCAGAACGTGCAGCAGCGATAGCGTGTTTCATGCTGTATAGCATCTGTTCTTTGTTCGGAACCATTGTTTTGTCCTCACGAATACCCTCTTCTCAACAAGACATAAGAGACATCTATAACAACATCTACGAAGATCGAATCTTCTCTAAACGGATTGTAGACGATTGTACCTCACAGCTCTTGAGAGCAATAAACGACAGAGAAGTTATATACATGTCAGCTGGCAGTATGGTAAAGATTATCAATCGTAACATTCTGACATCAATTGGTGCGTTCGTTACGTATGCTGCCTTGATAATCACCCAAGTAAAAAAACCTGACGTAGCAGCTTGTACAGCTGTTGGGAACAATACTTTTACTGATTGAACTTTGTAGATCGATATGCAAGGATAAGACTGAGATTGATATGACTAAATAACGTCTATATTACAAGCAATCTGCCATTTAGATTTTCAAAATTTTACATTTTTGGTGTATAATGTAATGTTTATTTCTTTATGCCGGAGGTAAAGGGCACTATGACAATTTTTGTCAATGGTGGAATAACGCTATTAGTTTGCTGTACTTTTGCTTCACTACACAGAGGTATAAGACACCAAGTCATATTTTAATACATTGCAGAGCAAGTTGTATACAGGGTGATTCCATAATTCCCCTTGCTGTATCATACTGTCGAACCGTTGATCCTAGTGGCATAGACATACTTTCAATTAGATATATACAATCCAAAAATAACTCAGATACGTCATCCATGTTGCAAGGGGTTGTAGTTATAAAACTTAACTTCTTATACGGACACCCTGTCCTCAAAACCCAATTAAAAAGATATTAATCAGTCTTTCTTGAGACCAACAAATAAAAAAATATACGTTACTGCATATTCACTCAAATATTTGAATTCAAAAATCTCAGAAAAGTTGGGAAAGAACAGCATAAGTAGGGAAATAAGTATTGTCCCTTGATTTGATTTTCAGTGGTTTTCAAACTTTTGTCACCCGTTGCCCCTTTGCCCAATTCATGTTTCATCAGTGGCTCCTCGGAAAAATTTCTTAGCCATTTGCACTTATGAATTGATACGTTTAATAAGAAATACGGTAAACATATTGGGATAAATGGAGAAGCTATCCCCATATTCGATGAGGCAACCATAATTTTTTCAGAGTAGTATATTTATATTTCATCATAATGCTTGGTTTTTTTATTGCTCTTATTCAGTTGCTTCAATTTTGATTTAGTTTAGATTTACATCCGACATCCATATTTTTTACGGGCATCTTTTTTCAGCTACGTCGTTGGGGATTTTGTCTGCGGCAGATTTTGTATTCGTATTTGTATAAAAGAACCACTTTGTAGGAACACAAATCAGTATCTCCAGCTTGCCGCGTCGCCCCTGACGAGCGTTGGCAACACCCCTATGAGCTGCGACGCCCACTTCGAGAAACACTAGTTTT
This sequence comes from Pholcus phalangioides, assembly GCF_987345545.1. Taxonomy (NCBI): domain Eukaryota; kingdom Metazoa; phylum Arthropoda; class Arachnida; order Araneae; family Pholcidae; genus Pholcus; species Pholcus phalangioides. The sequence continues at coordinate 9,903,444 of NW_028301606.1, forward strand.
TTCTGTTCTTTCCCAACATTTTACCGATTTTGAATTCGATTTATCTCAGCCAATATTGCACTTGGAAACATGGATTTTTATTTGGCCTCAACGTTCAACGTTGAGGCCAAATATGAACGTTGTTGCCCTACAGGGCAACAACGTTCAATTCTGTCGTTGCTGTTTTTTTTTAGGACAGGGTGTTTGCTTAATAAGTTAATTTTTATATTTTAATAATTATACAATATTTTAGAATACGAATAACGAATCTAAGGTATACACGTTATTTGCATACTTTTTTTTTAATTGGAAGTATGGCTCTAGGATCAACGGTTCGCAAGTGATTTGTGGTGTTTGTCGTTAGCTATGTACAGGAAAAACATTATTACTACAAACATTACTAGAAACAATTAGAATCTTTTAATGTAAATCATAAATGAAAAATATATAAATAATGGCATAACTACGGTAATTAATATATGCACACACAAAACAACAATAATGGAGGTAAGAATGTACGCAACAGAAATACATTATAGATGTAGATAGGGAAATTTCAATTTTTAAACCTTTAGTTCTGTCAGATCCTTTGATGTTAGGCGATTGCATTAGAGGCATAACAACCATGATGTTAGCAATCGCTACATTTGGCGCTGGTGAATAATAAAACACTTTCTCACTCTCCTGCTAAGGTAATTCACTTGGTAGAAGTTTTTATTGGACGCATCTCCCACGCAGTAAACTTTACGCATTTCTAATCTCTTGCATTCCGAAAACATCAGCTGGAATGCAATAATATCAAAACTATTTCAAGTGTTTCAATGTCTACTATATTTAACATGAGATATAGATATTTAACAAGAGAAACATGGGGGGGACTTTCTACACCTGTTTTTTTTTTTTTGTTGTTGTTTTCAATTAATTTTTTCAAGTATAGAAGAAAAATGCTTCCTCATAATCGGATAATATAGACGAATAAAATTTTAGTTCTCACTGAATGAAATATCCTTCATAGTAATTTCCGACATTTAAGTGCAAAGAACCAAATCATTTTTAGATTCATCGTACGATATAAATACTTGAATTTAGTGAGTGTTCAGGTCGAAAAAATCTGTAATTTCGAGTAGGAATTAGGGTTGGGTTTTTTCATTAGCTAAAATGGTTTATTAAGGGTGAAATATGCATTGCTTTGATTTTAAGGTATTCGATTATCTTTCTTGTCACTTTTCTTTAAAATGGTTCTCGAGTGAACTTCAAATACATTTTTTGATAGAAAGTGTCTCGAAATGGTGAAAGCAGTGACAAATTTTGGTCTATCTATTATATTTTCTATGAAAAAGTCGTTTTTATGTCAAATTTTAGGCAAAATTCACGTGATATTCGAAACACGATTGCTTTGAAAAAATTGATTAAATGCTTTGTGATTTTCACAGTGCATTTAGCTAGTAATGTTGCAGGTTATGAACCAAAATTTGAAGGATTGCGTGATATGTTCATAAGTTACAAGCATTACTTGTATGTAAAAACGCAACACTAAAGTGAACGTAACTTTGATTCTAAGCATCATATAAACAAAACAAGGCCCGTTTTGGAATCACAACAAATAGGGCTTTTATAAAAAATGAAAAAATGAAAATCCAAATTTTCTTCCAAAATGACGTTTTCAACGTAGTCGGATACCTTTATGTTATCTATGAACAGATAAAATCTTGCTTATCAAAGTTGAATAGTTTTACCTCCAATTTCATTTCCGATCCCTCCATTTCGTGTGATATTAAAAATCTCTGAACACACATAAGATTTCAGTAGATCTCGAAAAATGACGCTGAAGAAAAAAAAATCAGCTCTTTATAATTAAAAAAGTATTGCACTCATGCAGCCGTATTTAGTATCAAAATTACTTCAAAAGATATACTTTATATGGGAAAAACTTTAAGAGGTGATAGTACACACCAATACAAACAATTGTCATCAAAGAATGCTTGGTCTAACATGAAACGCAAACGCTCTAGCGCGTTTCGAAACGGCCGCTCCGCAAACGTTGAAACGGCATCCCTGTTGAAATTTATCTGGGGAAAAAGAACACCACATGCATACCAATGTAACCTTGAGAAGAAGAAGAAACCGTTTCTAAATCTGCGTCACAGCGAATAATAGGCGCGGGCACCACCTTCATGAAGTTACTCCAGCGTGCAACCGTTCTAACAGTTGTAACGTACGGGATAATGGCGCACTTTAGCCATGCTGAAAAGGCAAACATGCGCTTCATTTACGGAGCTGCAAACTGAAGTACCACATAGGCAGCACGAATGTACGGGCAGCGTTTTCCCCCATTATCTCGTGCGTTACAACTGTTAGAACAGTTGCACGATAGAATGACTTCACAGCGCTGACGTCCTTCTTCCCCAAGTTACACTTGCAATGCATGGCGTTCTTTTTCTGCCGATAAATTTCAACAGGAATGCCATTTGCGGAGCGACCGTTTCGAAACGCGCTACATGTTAAACCATGCATTCGTTGATGATTGAATTGTTTGTATTGGTGTGTACTATCACCTCTTTTAAAGTTTTTCCCACCTTTTCTGAATCACGCTGTATTGGTTGGTTTTGTGGTAGGCCTGAGCTATAGTCGGTTTCAGATAAAGATAAAGTATTGGTTGGTATTTTTGTATGATTCTGACAAATGTTATTTTCTCTAATGAAATTAACTAAGCGCAGAGAGTGCGTATGGGGGAAAAAATGTGTTTTGTAATTCGAAAATCAGCTTCTAGAATCTCGTTAGTAGTAGTGATTGGTGTTTCTGCGCCAAAATAGAACCGGACCAATGTAGAAACGCACCATTCGCTACTACCCCCGTTGTTATACCTTCCCTCTATCTCTTGGAGAAAAATCTCAGGGAATTGTGGTAAACAATCCGGCAAGCAAAAAAAAACTCAGTTCACATTTTCATTAAAAATGTCATTATAAAAAAAAATTAAAAGAAACATTGTTATGCAAAGAAAAGTACATTTAATAAATCTTCGCGGATATTATTTATAATTCGCGAAAAACAACCTTAAAAGTAAATTAATTTAAAATTGAGAATATACAGTTATTACTTATAATTATCTTCATCGTAATAAATAATTTAATGGAATATCTTCCATTATCCAAAGTAAAAGCAATAATAATAATAATATCACCGTCGGGTTATTTTTTTTTTCCGGTGACTAATTAGTAAAAAAAAAATGTAATGAAGGAAAAAATATTGATTAGATATTTTTTTTATAGTATTTTCATTCAAGAAATGGATATTTTGCCCGCTATAAAAAAAATTATAGAGAAGAGAGAAGTGAAATAAAAAAAATTTACCCGGAAATGTTCTTTTTCGTTGAAATTGATTTCCGAAAAAGCATTGCAATTAGGAGAATTCCAGAAGCGAAAAAAATGGTGTAAAAACCTTCAAAAATCTTTCTATTGAAATTCGAAATAAAAATTCCATTCCAATTCGTATTCTTTCTGAAATCAGATTCAATACCGTTAACACATCCTTCTCCCTTTTTAATCCCAAAAGCTAATTAGTTGGCTTTTATACTAAGTGCGATCGAGCAAATTTTTCGAATGTTAATTGATTGAGATATGTTCTATTCGGTATAATTATTTAGCTCTTTTATGACTTGCCATTTTATCTATTTATTCTTTAGGTTACGATTGATTTTGTTTATTGACCGAATCTATAGAAAATCCGTTTCATCCGAAATATATTAATTTATATACAGGGGGGGGGGCAAAAAAGTCCGTAGAAACTGAAAATTAATAAAAACCTGAAAAATAATAAAAAATGGTTTGCATGGGGGTTAGCATCGCTGTCACGGGAATTTTGTTTAACAAGGGAAAAAATAACTGAAATACAGCCGATAGGTGGCGCTGGTACGAGCGACTTCGGTGGAAATATGCAAATGAGATAGTTATAAGAACTTGGGATCCTAATGCACAACCAGTTCACCGTTATAAATCGTGTTATGTGAACCTGCTGTCGTTCCTGGATTTGCGACTCGCCTGCAATGTGTTATCCCCTGTGGTGGTGGTCATGGGAGCACATACTGCTGTAATAAACGATTTGGAGGCAGTCTGTTCGTTACAAAGCTGCATTAAGAGTCATTTTTCAGCTGCATGTTTCAAAAGGCTTTGGTTCGTTATTTGCGTATCTTTCCTTTTGACTTGTGTACGTCAGCGCCGCCTATCGGCTATTTTCTTTAATTTTTTTGTTTTGTTTTTTTCCCTGTCAAAAATATTCCCGTGACCTAGCGATGCTAACCCTGCAAACCGTTTTTTATTTCGGTTATTTTTCCGGTTTTTATGAACTTTTAAAGTTTTTACGGATTTTTTTCCCACCCTGTACTTAAAAAATATATATATAGGCATACTTAACGCCCCTCCTTTCCTTTCGGATATCCGACATTTATTTGTAGCAGTATTTGTGAATGTTGATTGAATTAAAAGGATTCCCGGTTAGCTGTTAAGACGTATATTACGGGTCTTGGATGTTTCAGATATTTCGGGCAAATTTATAACTGCCCCATGAAGCTCGTAGCCATCAACTTAATTTAAATCATTCGGGTTTATAAGATTATTACCTAACTTAAAATGACTTAATGTAATATAATGTGCAATCTTAGCGGACGGGCCAACTGGACTCGAGCTAAACTGAGGACCCAAAAAATTATTGAATTTTTTTTATTATTTCTTTAATTAAATATCTATTTTAGAAATATAACTCTGAAATCATCTCTTATTTAATATATCAATTTATATTGATTCTGAAAGCATTTCTCTCATTTGATATTAATTATATATCGATTTTGTGATCATTTCTCTCATTAAACATCAATTTTTATTATAATTTTGAAATCATTTATTTTACTAAATATCAATTTTCAAGATATTTTTGACTATCATCAAGTACTAATTGGTTTAAATTCTGAAACGATTTCACTCATTAAATATTAATTTTTACTAATTTTATGAAATAATCTCCCATTTATCAATTTTTACTGATTTTGAAATAATTTCTTTCATTAAATATATATATCCATTTGTATTGGTTCTCAAAAATCATTCATTTCAATCATTAAATATCTATTTTATTCAATTCTTAAATCATTTCTCTCATCAAACAGCAATTTTTATTAATTCTGAAATCAGTACTTTGTTATGATTACATCGTCATACATGAGTTTTTATTAATTTTGGAATCATTTTTTCAGCAAATGTTGAGTTTCATTAATTCCAAAATCATCTCTTTCATTATTATATATCAATGTGTATTGATTCTATCACCTTTTCTAATAGATATTAGTTTTTATCAATTCTGAAATCATTTCTCTCGATAAATATAAATTTTTATTCATTCTTAAGTCATTTTTTTCTTCATTAAATATCATTATTTTTTCTCAATCCTAAAAAATTTTAATTTGTTTATCGCAAATTCAGATAAAAAAATTATTTCGCATGCACTGTTGTATTTGTTCTGCAATTAGTTATAATTCTGAAATTATATTCTCTTCCTCTGATTTCTCGCGTTAGTTTCTTTGATATGATCCAGATGGCCCCACTGGGCACCAATAAATATAGTGAAATCGCTCTTTTCATAAAATAATCTCACAAATTCAGTAATTAATTTCAGCGAAATCAAACGTTCGCTGATAAATTTTGTTTAACATTGACAAATAATGTGTTGTATATTTGTTAAAAAATATTTTTTGTAATTAATTGCATTAATCATCCACTAATTAATATTTATAAAAATTCTAAACACTTGAAAGATGATTGCAAAAATAATTTATTGGAGGAATATACACACAGGTATCAACGAAACAAAATTATTCTACATTTCAATTTTTTGGTAACGTATTTGTTATTGTTTTTTTCAAAATAATATTGAAATTTTTTTTTCAAGGGGGCTTACTTCGTATATTGTCACTTACATTCAAGTGATTCATGACACTTGTTGTCGTCACCAAAAGTGATCAAACCACATTTTGCAAAGGTAGGTGGTAGGAAATGGTAGAACTGTTTGCGAAGCCGTCCTCCCTAGATATGCAAAACGTTACAATAGAGCATACAAAACTGTTCTAAATCAGAATTTTGAAATTCTATTCAAATACGTGAACTGGCTCGCATTTCAATGATACATTGCAATAAATCACCATCTTGCACTAAATTAGAATCATTCATAGAATTAAGATCAAAAATAAATGCATCTAGTACCGCAAACTAAAAAAAAAGACATGGAAAAACCATCTGAAAATTTCATACATGAATGTGTCTTCATATGCAGAATGTTCTGCATTGTTCTGCAACGAGCTCTTGGCTGATTGGAAATGTTCCGCGGTAAAAATTCCCATAACATTAGTGTTTGCTACACTTTCTTCAAAATTCTTCCAGGAGAAAATGCATAAAATTTGGCATTTTCTGCTTCAGTGCTAGGAAAATTCAAATTTCACTCCTCACATTTCTGCGAGCGAGAGCTGATGAAATGAGATGTGAAAATGTAGGTGTGATTCGTATTTTTAAATTGAAAATTAAATTTTTTGCATAATTTCAATTTCACTGAAATCAATCAGCATGTTACGTCTTTTTTTCTCAATCTAACACCCACAAAAATGCTTTACCGTACCCCTAATTAAGAACCACTGTTCTATATACAAATATGATACTGAGATGATGGCTTGAAAATTTAGATAGACTCCCCTTCGATGGTGCGAAACATCACCTATTCATCCAAGAAATCCACCCTATACTGTATATTTTAGATCAACTGCTGCCAACCAGTAGTACACATACCCACAGATGGGCCATTGAAGATTATCTGAAAAATAATCAGTAATAGCTGAAAAAGTATAAGATATGTAGAAAGAAAACCTTTCTTATATGGCACAATGTTCATGGGAACGCACAGCCCTCCCACGCATTTTTGGACACACGTAATCTCTCCCCCACCCCCGTATGCCTCTTAAGCATTTCTAGAGATATGTGCTGCTCCAATGCATTATAAGGCGATGAGCCTACAACGTATTCATTGGTGGTGAGCCACCAATGCATTTCAAAGGGGTGAGCAAGCCACTAATTGGTGAGCTTCCAATGTATTTTTGGGAGGGGGGTGAGAGATACGTATTCTTAAGTATTTTTAAAAATAAGCAAGCTTCCTGCGAATTTTTTTTTTTTGGGGGGGGGGGGTCGATACGTATTCCTCTAAGGTATTTTTAAAGATATGTAAGCCTCGAAAGCATGTTTGAAAGATACGCATTTCTAGGATATGAGGGGCACTCCTTTCTAGAGATATACAAGGCCCTTAAACATTTCTACGCACACGAGGTCTTCTTATATACCCATGTACGTATATAGAAAAACATAGGTCTCCAAAGGATATTTAGGAATATACAGTTGAACCCGTTTATAATGAGCCCTCTTTGAGCGAGAATTTGTATTTAACGAGTAAATTAATACATTGGGTTTGGTGCAATGCCAATTACGCATTTATAATTATGAAATTGCTGTAAATAATAATAATGAATAGCAATTCTGTCGGTTTTTGCGAGCAGGTTACAAAGGTGGCTTGGCCTCCAAAAAAATGGCTCGGGGATCCATGATGTTCTTAAGTCAGCCAGCTCGTTGGGCAATTTGCCTGTTGTGGCGTTGTATTTGTATATTTGACTCAATGAGGATTCAAAATGGAGCTTTGAAAAAATGACAGTAAATGCAAGCAGAACCACAAAATTGTTTGAGTTTCTTTTATTCTTTTCATTTATATGGGGATAATGCACTTAATGATAAGATAATGATCTCATATGCACTTAACTTCAGAAATTTTGTTTTACTACTACTAAACTACACATTTACCTCATCCATATCCCTCTATGAAATTTCTAAAGAATGAGTACAAGTTGGAATATGCGCATTGGCCTACGTGTTGTAGACCTAACGTGAATTAGTAATTAATTTAATAATGCTTGTTATATGTGTTCAAATAGTGTCGCCATCTCCCTTCCGAATTCTAAAGCACAGCAGAACGGGCAGAGCACGAACAGGTCAGTCACTTACGCAAGTCAATGTGGCTGCTTTATTTTTGCTTGGCATGTCATTCGTGAATTTATCATTATTTTTTTTACTGCAAAACGGATTGAGCGAATGATCAGATTTAACCCTTTAACGGTATTTAAAATTTTCCTGATCCGCATTATAACTGCCACAATGGAAATTGCTAAACCTTTTAGAAATTGACATCTATTTTCAAGGAGAATATTTTTTTCTTATGTCGTGCAGTGATAAATGCTCCCTCACCCCCCCCCCCACACACACACACAAAATAATAATAAAAACAAAAAAAACATGGGGGGGGGGAAAGGAACTATAGATTTCCTTCTTTAAACGTTATTTTTTATTTCATGCGTTATTTATGTTGTAAACATAATAGTATGCGATCTCGAAAGGAAGGGAGAAGAAATGTGATCTCTTAATATTATCAGAAGACGAAAACTTACAACGAGGTATCAGGATTGTCATTTTGAGAGAGTTAAGAACCCGAGATATTTTGGGATTGCCGATGTAAGAGGGTTTTAAGAATCCGAGATATCTCAAGATTTCCGATGTGAGAGGGTTCCAAGAACCAGAGATATCCCGGGATTATCGATGTTAGAGGGTTTTGAGAATCCGAGATATCTCGGGATTACCAATGTGAGAGGGTTTTCAGAACACGAGATATCTTGGGTTTGCCGGTGTGAGAGGGTTTTAAGAACCAGACATATCTCGGGCTTGCCGGTGTGAGAAGGTTTTAAGAACCTGAGATATTTCGGGATTACCACTGTAAGGGTTAACGAGCATTTCTACTGAAAACGAGCTCCTCATTATAAACGGGTCCGCGTATACTAACCAACAACGAATATCTGCAAAAAAATTTGTGAGCGAGCTTTTTTTTTTTTTTGATACGCATGTCTCCTACGCAATTTTAGACATAGATATGTTCACTACCCATTTCCGACGGCACGTGAAGCATGTAATCGTGGGAGCCTCTGATATAGATTACGTGTTAGTTTTTTAATGTTCACACCGATGCGATATTCAAAAACATGTCCTGCATGTCACAAAAAGTTAGACTTTCTCATAGATTATAAGGCTTTCTTTTTCTGCATTTCAAAATTTATTTGTTTTTCGATACGTGTCATCGACGCCTTACGAACGCCAACTACAACGACTGTTCAATTTCCGAGAGAGACTTCTCGTTTTTGTTCTTCTATCGAATTTTTTTTTTTTCGGTTTCCTCACAGCGAAGAACGTGTGGTTTGAGTGAAATCGAATTTTCAAATATTCATGTGTTTTGTCTTCCCACGCCAATTTTACGAAGAAAAGGATATTCGCTGAAGAAAATCACAGAAAATGAACCGAGCCAAACACTGACAAATAGACTGAAATACTTGTATTGTGCTATGAGAGATGTTATGGTAAATTTTGTAACACCTCGTTATTCCATGTCAGATTTAAAGTCTTGAATAGTCTATGTTTTATGATAATATTTGTGAATAAAATATAAGGTTTGTTATTAGATTTTATTCCTAATGTGGATTAGAGGATGAGGAAAATGCCTAAAATTCATAGGATTTTATGCTTTATAAAAGGGGTCACATGTGCAACCTCCGAGCCGCTGGCCAAATGTGGCCCACCAAGGGGACGAGTCGCGAAATTTGTTGATGTAGAAAATTAACAATGCACACACACAACTCGATAAATACCAGGACTGACCATATTTCTTCCTTAAAAATACGGGATATTGTCGAAGCAAATTAAAGTTTCCAATTACAGCCGAAAGAAATTATCGAAGAGAAGTAAAGTAGCCAATTACAACCGGAAAAACTGCAGTTGCCGATTGCAGCCGAAAAAATTGTCAAAATCAAGTGAAGTTGCCAATTTATCACACAAAGGCAAGTAAATTTGTCAATGATCTTGGAAAAATTGTCAAAGGCAAGTCAAATTACCGTTCACAGCTGAAAAATTTTCGAAGGCAAGTAAAGTTTCCAGTTACAGCCAAAGAAATTGAGGCAAATAAAGTTACCAATTACAGCCTTACATTGTAAAATGTATGCATTTTTACAAAATGCACAGGAATATTGAGAAATATATATACAAAAATATTTCGCACAATTAAATGTAGGTCAGCAAAAAAAAAATTAAGGAAAATTTCGAATTGAATAAAATATTAAATTCATGCAAGAAATAATTTCAAAATAAATAAAAATTTGGAATTAACGAAAGAAATTGTCTGAAAACTCCGATTCAATTTATCGGAAATGAGAAAAATAATTTATAAAGATAACTCCAGTTCTCATGAAAATTTACGATAAATAAACTCAGAATATATGAACGAAACAATTTCAGAATTGATGAAAATTTAGAATTTACTGAAGAAACAGTTCCAAAATTGGTGCGAATTCAGAATTTATGATAGAAATAATTCCAGAATTAATTCCTTCTAGTTAAAATGCAGCATTTCTTTCCAGAATTGAGAAAACTTCGAAATTTATGAAACAAACGATCATTACTGTAAGTAATATCCCGCTTACGAAACGCTTGGCTCACAGTGCGACCGCACCACTAAGAGCAACTCTACATGTGGTCACTCTTTATATAGTGAGTTTCTGGCCCACGAGCGGCAGAAATACCTCATATCTGGCCCGCAAATTGAAAATGTTGTGAACCACTATTTTATGAATTCGGTCAATTTGAGTCGCAAAAAAAATATTGTTTTGTTGAGCAAATTAATGCTCCACTAAGAAAGACTATTTATAATTTCAAATTTATGTTTACTCTGCTCTTAATTTTTAAATTCTCTAATTCCAAAGTATTCAACTGATTTAGAAATTATCTGTCCGGCATCGATGGTGTTTAACTCATTACAAAAATCAGCATTAAATTTTGTTTAAACTTTTTCAAAGAATTTTAGACTTTCTATTTCAAACGAATTACTGATTTAATCGAATTGTATTGAAGTCTTTTTTCAAATAAGATACGTCTTTTAATTAACGTTTTCGTCATTGAAGTTTATTGGACCTTTCGAAATCGTTCTGAAGTTTTGAGATGTTTCAGAGATTCTCTGATTGGGAAATTTATTTCAAATGTAAAATTTTCATCTTTTAGATAATTTTTTTGAATAAATTTCATAAAATATATATATTTTTTATGTTAAATTTATATTTTCTGGAACAAACATTCTACCATTTGTAATGCTATGATGTTTTCAAAAAGTCCTGGTATCTACTCATTATACACAGTCGAATCCCGTTTTAACGAATACCGTTATAGTCAAAATCTTCTTTTAACGAACACTTTTCTAATCCCCCCACATAAGTTTACATAGGAACAATGCAAAAACCTGGAATTCGTCTATAACGGAATTTCGCTATAACGAAGTGATTTCTCCGGTCTCTTGGAGTTCGTTGTAACGGGATTCGACTGTATATGATATTCATTTTTATGTTTATCTATACCGTTCGACTCGCTTACAATGAATACGGATATTACGAATTTTTCACATATACCGAAATATTTCCGTTTCCCGTGAATTTTGAATTGCTTATCTATGCTTATGAAGCCGGAGCGAATACAAAAAAATTCGCGTGTAATGAATATTTCCGCTATCGTTTTATGACTTCGTTATAAGCGGGTCCTACCGCATATTATATGTCTTGTTTTTATATCTATTTTATACGTATTCATCTAGTAACGATGATAGAGTTCTAGCTAGCGCCCTCTTTTGATGATACTAGTAAACTAAAACTTCAAAATACAGTTTTCTTTTCCTTCATTAAAATTAATCCGACATACCATATTAATATCAGTCAATATATTTACTCTATTCAAAAACAAGGCAATAAAAGTCGGCGCTACGAAGAGAGACCGAACAATTTTCCCAGCTCTGCTTTAGACCAGAGCGGAATTAAATTTTTACCCCCATGCCCAGCTGAAAAAGGCTGATTGTTGGATTACGGACAGGGCCTATATAGGCCTATGATGAAAAAATGAAAGAAAAGACTGTATTTTGTTGTAAGTTCATGTATGTGTTGCGTATGAGAAAAGAACAATTTTTGACAAAATCAGGAGTCATGGCATCCAAGAAATTTAAACCCGGGTGAAGTCAAAAACCCGGCTGCATGTAAAATTCTACTAAACCACACGTGTTCCTTTCGTCCATATTCCCCTGCGGAACTCCTGACGAATTCGTACATGTTGGAATGTGTGTGCGTGTATTGAACCTTCCGTGAAGATTGCTTCTGTGTAATGTTTATTATGTGCAGTTTGTTTCTGTGTAGCCATGTGCAGTGCTGCAATCGATTTGCATGAAGTGTAATGATTAAATAGTATACCGTTGTAGGCCGGTTGCTCTCTTGCGGCGAGACTTTTTAACGGGAGGATCGGCTCACATTTGTACCTCGAAGTTGGGAACCACAGAAAACCAACTTCAGCCGACCACCACTGTGGCGACGGTGGGGTTCGAGCAGTTAAAATGCTGCTGAACTTGTACAGACAAGAATATCCGTCTGCTTGCGTAACGTCACTAAAGCTTGAATGCCATTGGTCGAGATAATCAGTTCAACACCATTGGCTGAAGACAGTTTCTCAATTCCATAAAAATTGCTATGTTCGTGATTGCCCTATAGAGTTTAATAATAAAATCATTATTAAAGTTTAGAAAACGTAGTTGGGCAGTCAATCCCATTTACCTACCAACCGGATACAGAGAGCGAGAGGGCGATTTTTTTTCACATTTATTTTCAAATATGGAAGGCAGATGGCAGCATTCACGAGAACACGAAACCAGCTCAATTCTGACAACATAAATATGTCAAACCCACATATAAACTGAGAACGCACACTCCGGCATGTAACAATTCTTAGAAATTCTTAGAAAAGTTAGGTCAGCAAATAAATCTAATTATCAATATGTTAATTATGTGACTATATTTTAGCAAACTCAAAATCAATGACAAAACGGTGACAAAGTGGCTGTTTTGTACATGGGTCATCCTTTTAGTCGCAGTCGGGGTGCGTATCTGGTTAGTAATGGCAATAAGCTGCCCAATTTTACGCTTTAAAATCTTATAATATATGACAAATAATTTATAGAAACGTATAACTACCATATTCATTTTGGACACTTTTTCTTAGTCATTTGGACATTTTGCCTGTTGTGGCCTTGTATTTAGATAATCAATCAATCAAGTTCTATTGCTACTCTTAAGACAAATTTATATTACTTTGGTCCAAAAAAATAAATACAGTCAACGTTCGTTACAACGATCGCCCGTGATAGCAACCTATTCTGTTATAATGACCGATGCAACAGGTCCTAAATATTTTCCTATCTACACCATGTTATTTTTATCCATTATCGCGATTCGTAAATATCATTCATTACATTACAACGACCGGACTCAAATCTCCTTTTGAGCTTCTTTTTGCAATGGACAAAATTCGTCATTGAGTGACTTTGACCTTGACTTTTGATGCTGGGAGGAGAAATTGTATGAAACATACATGGTTTAAAGATAAATTATTGACACTTTTACGAAAAACCCAGTGGTTAACTAGCGCAATTACTCGAAAATTTTCTTACCCCATTAGGTTTTTTTTTTTTGTCAAACGGTGGACCACTTCCTGGTTGATTTTTTTTTCATTTTATTCTAAATTTTATTGCACAATCAATTTTTTTAGTTAATTTCTCAATGGGAGAATATACAAGGAAATGAACCTATTATTTTGCTGCATGTAGTGTAAAAAATAAATGTAAATTTAGGAAATTATACCGTACTTTCGTGAGTACAATGTACATACCGAATTATGTATTTGAATTTTGTCCCTGCCGGTTGCATTTGCATTGCAACTTTATAACAAACTGGAAATTTTTTTTTTATTTCGTCAATACAATATAAATTTTAATTTTTCTGGAGAATCTAACCTTTATGATTTTTTTAAACTGATCGATATAACGACAGCCCAAAATATTACGCCCGTTCCACGTGAAACCAATGGGGTCGTTATAACGAGCGTCGACTGTATTACTCTTATCAGGGGCCCCATTTATTTCCACTTTTACTTGCACTCGGCTTCAAGTCCGAGCCCACTTTCATTTTTACATATAGGTTTTCACCAAAAAATCTTTTGTGAAATTATATTTTGTGTCTTTAACGTTTTTCAAATATTACCACAGATACATGTTAGAATTTTCATGTTTTGGTAAATATTTATTGTGAAGATCTTTTTAAAGAAAAAACATCCGAAAAACAAAAACGGTCCAGTGATCGACCTGGAAAAAAAGCTCTCGATCGCAATGTGGAATGGCTTGCTCTTGATACATTGGGTTTTCGTCCATTACCACGTGAATTCCGCTTTGATTTAAAAAAAAAATCATTTCGCAGCCACCAGCGAGACTCGAACTCACGACCCCTGGTTTACGAGACCAGTGCTCTAACCACTGAGCTATGGTGGCAACAGACTATACGAACTGAGAGTGTGCGCGCGAGACCAAACATACACACACTTTTTTTTTTTTTTTTTTTTCAATCACCATAGACTTTCTACAACATACAGGTTTTTTACTAGTAATAATTAGCGGTTTCATCGACGATAGTTGCCAGTTACTAGCAACTTTTGTGTGAAAATCTGTGATTTCCGGTATTTACCGTATCCCTTTCATCCACCTCGTTGGGCATTTCGACTGTTGGGGGCCTTGTATTTGTATTCATGATCCCGATTTCTCGTATTTTTCTCGATAAAATATGTTCACTGCAATCACAATAGAGCGGCAATTTCTTACTTAGTAATTGATTGCACTAGATAAAAAATTAAAATTCAGGAGTCTCATACTTTTCAGCATGTTGAAAGCTATGCTCTAGTAGAAATATCATCAGAAATACTATTTAACCATTGATTTATTTAAAGTACTTTACACATATTTTTTATTGCATACGCACGCTGCCATCTTATACCAGTATAAAAATTCGCACATTTCTGATACCTAAGTTATATTGCAAATGTTCAGAAACAAAAAATACAGTAAAAACAACTTGCGCGCATGATAAAATAGCATGACATGAATGTGACTGCATAAAAATTGATTCAAAATAAAAAAATCCGTTCAGTTCATGAAATGGAGCAAAAGATTTAAGATTTCATTGACACTTTTTGTGAAATTAAATTCTATATAAATGTAATTTTTTTTTATTTGAAAATTTATATTTATTTTTAAATAACATTGAGAGTGAATTAAATTTCAATCTTTTGCTCAATTTCATGAAATGAACAGTTTTTTTTTTAATTTTGAATCAAAATTTACATTCAATTATATTAATATCATTCTATTTTATCTTGCATGCAAGATTTTCTTTCGGATACAATTTTTTTTTTGTTGAAAATTTGCAAAAAATCAAGTATTAAAGATGTGTAAAATTTTATACTGGCAGAGTATGCGATATACAATGGAAAATATGTGTAAATAATTTTAAATAAATCAATGGTTAAATAGTATTTTTAATGATATTTCTACTAGAACATAGTGCATAATTTTCCCACCATGTTAAAAAAGGTATGAGATTCCTTAAGGAGGGCTGTGGCGAAACAAGGACGCAAGTTCCAATATTAAGAGGACACATGACATTCAAATGGAAATTTGTTATTACCGCATATTTCTTGCTGAAAACTTTAATGAAATGACTTTAATGCCATTTGAATATGAATATAATAACAATTTCAAGTCTCTTAGTTTCAAAATCTGTGTTTCAATTAGCTTGGTGCTTTAGACACCAAGAGGCGCTAAACTGGAAAAATCTTTTTTTTGCCATTTTTTGTCCCCTGCGACTCAAATTTCATTGAAAAGCATCAATTTTTCGTGTATTTTGTTCTACATGCATGTATCAATAATTTGTAGCAATGTTTTGTATTTTATGAGAAACCATTAATGATAAAAAATATATAAACCAGTTTCTATAGCATAAAAATTTTACATCATTTTCAATTTTCTTTTCCAAAATTATCATGAACATGAAATCACACAGTAAAATGCATGCTACATTGATATATGTCTACAGACAGAATAAAAAAAACTTGATACTTTTCAATGAAATTTGACATTCAGGGCCAAAACATGACCGTTCCATTCGGCACCTCTCGGTGTCTGAATGAATGAACGTCATGGTCTCTGCCACCGGACTTATCCCGTTGCCGAGATCTCTTCCAGCCCAGCTTCGTGACAGAGTCTGGAACGAAGTGAGAGCACCTAACAGTCTGAGTGTGTAGCTAGTGTTGTGTATGATATTTCAGTGCTGCCATCTATACTTCAAATTGTGAGTGAAGTGCAATGATTGATTTGTAACATTGTAGGCCTGTTGCTCTCTGTGGCGAGACTTTTTAACGAGGAGATCGGCTCGCATTCGCGCCTTGAACTTGGGAACCACAGAAAACCAACTTCAGCCGACCACCACTGTGGGGTTCGAAACCGGATCCTCGCATCGCGAGTCCGTCACTATGACCACTCGACCACCACAGCGGCACCTCTCGGTGTCTAAATAAAGTGCCAAGCTTGTTGAAACACATACTTCTTAAACTAAGAGACCTTAAATTGATGCTGAAATGTTATTATATTGATACTGAAATGTTATTATATTGATGCTGAAATTTTATTATATTGATACTGAAATATTATTACAATAAAACTTTGATTAGCCATCACCGTCCGGACCAGGGAAGTGACGGGTATTCGGATGGGCGGATAACATAAATTTCTTAATACGTATGTACAGTAACGTGATTTCACTGCGGGCTTGGGACAAAAATGAAAATGAAATACTTTAAAGTGATGCATACATTATTGTACTTAATTTTACAAAAAACACGGTCCATACAGACTTCAACATAAGGTCAGACCAGGCAGTGGCGACATTGAAAATAGAGTCCTTAAAATTTCCAATTTTAAGACCAAATTTTCAATTATGCCCTGGTCCATAGGCTGTATAAGTGGAGTTGTATTTTCTGGAAGAAAGAGGCATGTTATTTTGCCATCATCACTTTTGAGTTCACAAGAGGGTTGTGTCGGGACATTGTCCATTAAAGGCAGTTCTTCCTGTGGCAACTACTTTTCGGTCATATCAGCTCTAACTACAGGCACGAAATTTTTGTGGAATCTTTCTGAAAAAAATTGTTTGGCCCATTCAAGCACTTTTTTTCGGCATAATAGTTAATTAAATTTTTGAAAAAAAAAAATGCTCGTGGTTTTTTTTATTTACCAATTACAAACAGGGGTGATCCATCATCGCCGGTGGCATTTGCACAGACCATAGCAGTGATCCGATCTTTTTGGACATCAAAATCTGGGGCTATTTTTTCCTGTATTTTTTAAGACGATGACGGATAGTCACTAAACTGACGGTTAAACGAGTGACGATTGATCGATGTTTTACTGTATATTGATACTGAAATATTGTTACAGCACTTTTAGCAAGAAATATACAGGAATATGAAATTTTTCTTTGGACGTCATGTGTCGTTCTTAAACATGTCGTCACGTGCACATATATCGTCAAACACGTATTACACATGTCATATGTGCCCTTAATACGTTAGTTAGTAAATAAATTCGCATTAAGTATAGTATTAATTAACGACACTGAATCTCTTGGAATCCCCACGAGTCGCTCAATCCTCTCAAAACGTTTTTGACGTTTCAAAAACAATTTATTAGATATATATATCTGACATTTAAAAAAAAATTAAAAGTTCCGCAATATTTTTCCGACAGCATTTTTTTCTTTAAATGCTCCGTATTGGCTTTCATCTAACTACATTCTTGTAGAACTGGATTAAGACGAAACCAAGGACACCTTACATAAATTGATAAGGGTCCCAAACTATACAAATTTTCTCGGATGTGTGACGAAACAGTTTTTGTAATTCAAGTTTGCGACGCTATTGTGCTACCCGATTATAATAATTAAAAATGAAAGCATTTATTTCGAGAGAAATAATCGCAAATGTGTGTGAACGAGAAAAAATAATTGAAAATACATGAGAGAAATAATTGAAAACACGTGAGAGAAATAATTAGAAATTGATGGGAGAAATAATCGAAAATTGAAGGAAGAATTATAAACGAACTAAATATTATATATATAATATACATAATATTATATTATTTAATATATAATATATTATTATTATTATATAATATTATATATATTTATTTATCACCTTTCTTCTCTTCATTAAACCAATTAATTACTTTTACCCGTGCACGATAAGTGCACTACACATATTTTGCTAACAAAATTAAATTAAATTAAAATAAGTGTGAAGAAGAAATAAACATTCATAACAACATTATCATTGTCTTGCGATGTTGGCTTTCTTCACGCGTATTATCAAACAAAACCAGCATTAACATTTGAATTCACCATCCTGGACCGTAATCATGTTTACTTAATTAAGTAATTAATTGAAGATTTATCATATTTACCAACACGATCTTGGGATTAAGCATATTCTTAGCTGAATATGATAAGTTCCATGTTTATGACCAAAAATTAATAAATTAGAGTTTGGAAAAGAATTAGAAGTACTCCTGATTTTACTGTATGATATCGAGAGTATCCGCTGACGGAAAGTGAAATATATTAAGCCCCCTATTTTCACGACATCGTGGATCAAAAAAGTGTCCGTTAAGGAGGTTCCACTGTACTGTACTGTGTGTGTGTGTGTGTGTGTGTGTGTGTGTGTGTGTGTGTGTTTTAGAGGCCCTCAAGGGCTTTAGAGGCCTCGTGATAATGGGATATTTGGTGCTATGATTTTCGTAAGAAATCATAGAAATTTATAAGCAGGTACTTTAAGCTCATTAGCGACCCCAGAATATCACTCTGCCCTGGAGCCATGGTGTTGCTGATGTTAAAAAACCCTACCTGTACCCTCCAAATGCTTGCAACGGACTTTCCCAACTTTAACCATTTTAGTTGCAGTTGATGCATATTTAAAAAAAAGAAAAGAAAATCAATAGCGCTTTCTGTTGTTGTGTCTAAACACTAACTTCTGTAATACTAACTTCTTATTTTAGCAACATTTGCCATTTGTCTATTCTTTTGAGTAAATTCGTATTAAACGTTATAATTTTGATAAATTTATTATAATTGAGCTCAATTATAGAGAAATTTGATGCAGTCAAATGTCGGTTAACATAACTTTTTCTTATTTTTCCTGGTGGAAGTATTTTTTCATGTCAGTTTCGGTTTCAGTATTTGTGCGAGTCAAAATAAGTTAGTTTTGTGCATAATGCTACCTATACCTTTGGCTTTAAATACTACTTTCTAATTTCACCGGTATGGATTTTCGTCTTATGCTGTATTTTTTATAGATAGAAATTTTTCTTCATCCGAAAAATCAA
Organism: Pholcus phalangioides; assembly: GCF_987345545.1. Lineage (NCBI taxonomy): Eukaryota > Metazoa > Arthropoda > Arachnida > Araneae > Pholcidae > Pholcus > Pholcus phalangioides. The sequence goes on from NW_028301606.1 coordinate 9,922,875, forward strand.
TATTTCTACATACTTTACAAAACGCTTGATTTTTTTGGCCACATAAATAAATCGGATGCAGTAAAATATCGGTTAATACGATGTTTTCTCCTACCTGCATGAACCTGTACCAATAACTTCTGTTTTTCGAAACCTCGTTAATAAACTTCCTTCTTTAGCGCCTCTTCCGCAATAAGGAAGACCCCTGGAAGAGTGTCCCTTTGCATTTTTTGTATAGCTTTTCAGTTGTGCTAAGAAGCCGAATTCGAGGAGTCCTTCCTACCATAGGAGATCGTTGTAACAAAGAAATACCATTGTTTCCAGATGCAGACTTATGTCTAGTCCACCTAAACGTAAGATCACAAAAGGTCCAAATAACCATATCGCTGTGCTAGCCACACCTGAAAACAAGTTTTTACTCTCATTGAAGCTGCATAGAGCTGCGGGTTTGGATCCGCATTAATCGTCAAGAAAAGCGGTATAAAGAACAGGTATTGACTGTAGCTCAGGTAACTGTGGCCTAGCAGACTCATCATCCTCCATTTTAAGGTGGAAAAACCAGTTTTTGAATGAGTGGCGTCTGATCTCTTGAAAAAAACCAGCATATAAGGAAATGCTATTTGCTGTAGTGATAATATTGACGTCAAACTTAGCGCAAAAATGGTGGATGAGTCGGCCTCGGATTTCTAGGATCTCTAGTTTTAACGACGACTTGGCTGTTACGACGAACTTTCAGAGAATCTTTGATGTCGTTATTGTCGGGTTTGACTGTACATGGTGGGCATACTATAACTTTGACAAATAACTTTGCCGATATACGTCCCGTAGCATCCGCAAAAATCAACTGATGATAATGAAATGCGAGATATAGGTGTTTCCGAGTATGCACTCGAAAATGAGATAAGAAACAAAATCCTATCTCTCGCATTTACGGTTACAACAACATTATTTGAAAAATACTAATGCCACCATTCATTTTTATGCATCGCAGAATGATTGTCGCATTAAAGCCATAAATGTTGTTAAAATGATACCTGTAGAGCACCATAAACGATGGCGTAAGACGCAGACAAAGAAAGAAGATGTCAGCAAAGTTTTGGTGTGAACCGCTCGGTCGGAGACTTCCTGCAGATCTGACCGAGATGTCCGACCGAGCAATTACAGCAGCAACTCCTTGCTGAGATCTTCTTCCTTTGTTTGCGTCGGCGTGTGTGGTGCTAGAAGTATCGTTTTGACGCCATTCGTGATTTTTTACTGCGAATATCATTTTGCAATGCATAAAATAGTGTTGCTCTTTGAATGTTTCGAAATTTTGCTGCTGTAACCGTAACCGTGAGAGATGGGTTTTTGTTTGTCACCTCATTTATGACCGCAAACTCCGAGAAACACCTATATTTCAAATTTCATTTACATAGGTGATTTTTTGCGGCCGTTAGAGGCTGCTATATCGGCAAAGTTACCTTATGACCACCCTGTACTTTAATAAAGCATGCATTATTCTCTTCGATTCGTCCTTACCATCGGTCCTGTCATTTGCAACAACCTAGTACAATACAATCAATACAAGCCTGCTCATATTCAGAATGGAAACATAAGCCCATCGAAAAGCTCTTTCCTTCCGGAGGAGAAAACAATGGCGATATTTTTATTCTGCACGACAAAATGTCAAGTAAAAATCCACTAAGGAACCCTGATGATAAGCGATTCAAATTAATGAAAATCCTCCGTTCTCATACTCGGGACAAGAGCATTCGCTTCGTAACATGGCATAGTGAGTAATGCGTACTTTCGCAAAGCGAGGAAGCTCAATATTTAATGCTTTTTCCTCGAGCCCCGGTTCGGAGTTAAATATTGAAACTGCGAAGAGTTCGGAATTCCTTCAAATATTTCCTTAGGGGTAACGGTTCGGTTGTGCAATAACAATTTCCAAGTGAGTGTAAATGCGGAAACCCTTTCTTCCCATCATCATCAAAAATTACGATTTTCTCTCCCGAGAAGGTAATGGAGGCTATCGGGAAACGATACCCGCGCGTTTCCGATGACAGGGTTAAGTTTTAACTTCAAGGGTATCCGTTACCGCTCACACACACTCTCATATTGATCTGTATATAGGAGAGAGTAGGCTTTTACCGCGTCAAACTATTTAATTAGCAAACATCCTTTCATATCCAGTTTCTTGTCTTCTAGTTTGTCCTTCTTCAATTATTAAATGGAGTAGTGTTCCGGTAGTGCATACTGCAAAGTAGATAGTTTCTGAACGCAACATTTTCCGAAAATGGTGTCGTTCTCCGCTATTCAAACGAAGGTTTCAACAGCTTATATTCACTGGCCTATCCTAATGCGCCAACGCGTGTTATGACTTTAAAGCTAGGGCCGCACTCATGTCCAGCCTGTTCAAATACTCATTCGTAAATATTAGCTTTCAATGTCTTCTTTTCATTACTGAAATGAAGCAGCACTGGTATAGGCTGGCTACACGCTAGCCCAGATTAGTCCAATGTTTCCTGGTGACTATCCGCTTACAGAACACTCACCGTGTTGTGACTGTTGGCGTCCTTCGACCAGTGTGTGGCCAGAGGGATTGGGAGATCGGGAACAAAAGCAGTTGCTTTGACTTGGGGTAGGAGTTGGAAGGTCCTGTGGGCGTTCTTTTCGACCAGCCTTCCAACATTTCCCAGCCTCCAACAGAGAGCAACAGGCCTACAACGGTACAATTATTAAACCATTAAATTTCCTCATTGTTAGAAAAATGTATGTCAGATGGCAGCATCACACAAAACGAGCATTACACAGGAAGAAACTTTACGTTAGGTTCACAACACGCAAACGCATTTCAACATGTACCAATTTGTTAAAAGTTCCGCAGATGAATATGGACGGGATGCATGCGTGCTTGAGTAGTAGTAGTAGACTCCAACATTTCACAATCATTGTCAATGGGGGAAAAGGCCATACTACTCTCCCATGGCCAACCTGGGAATGTATTGGGGCCTATGGGTATCCGTAACCGCTCACGACACGAGCGTGCAATTATGTCAAACACACAATTCACTGATTTACACTGCATCCACAGCGTGGGCCGAAATTAAACAGATATGCTCAAACTAGTATCGAAATTTTAATTCGACTAGCTATCCAAACGTATTTTCTATTATAATGTAATGGCTGTATGTATGTATTATAACCTATTTTCTATTATCATTGCTTTCGGTTGAATCCTTACAACCAAAAATGAAGACGCAAACAATTTCTTTTATAATTTAATCACGATAAAAAGCAGACGTAAACAGCAATAGCTTTAGCGCGAAACGAAAGACATGGATGATTTTTTTTTTTGGGCATGCACACACAGACACGCACACACGCAAAATGGAAGAGAAGTGAAAACATCTCAGACTAAAGTCTCTGAGTTCTTGGCTGAGCAATCCTGTCTCGAGAGACGAATCTGACTACCCATAGCAGCCGCTGACGTAAAGCTAATGCTGGTGTCGCGCCATAGTTTTGTTCCTCTCCTGTGACATCCATTGGCACTTCTCAACGAACAACTTCGTCTACGAATCGAGCTCTGCTGTTTCCACCGGTTCATACACTGCCGCAGGGAATTTTGCACCTGTGGTGAAGCAAAAAAAGCACATGAGAAATTGAAAAATAGTTCCTAGGATGCACCATAAAATAACTTTGCCGATATACGAGACCCTAGCGGCTGCAAAAATCAACGAATGCTAATGAAATTCGAGATTTAAAAATATGCGCTCAAGAATGAAGAGGAAAAACAAAATCCCAGTCTCACGGTAACAAAATTTCGAAGAATTGAAATACCACTATTCACCTTTATGCATTGCTAAGTGAGCGGCGCAGTTCAAAACCATGAATGGCGCTGAAACGGTACTTGTAGTACCTTAAATGCCGGTGCAGAAAACAGACAAAGGAGGAACATCTCACCAAAGGGTTGGTGCACTAGCCCTTAGGAAGTGAACTTCTGGTGGCAGAAATGTGATCTTCATCGGCTGTTGACACACACATTCGCGGTTTTTTTACTGCGCCGATCACTTTGAAATGCATAAAAGGGAGTGTTGCCATTTGAATTTCTTTAAATTTAGCTTGCTGTAACCGTAACCGATCGATAGCTAGGTTTTTGTTTTTCATCTCCTACTTGAGCACATACTCTGAAACTCCTATATCTTACTTTAGCATTAGCAAACCCAGATTTTCTTTTGCAAAGTATTTTTCTCAGCGAAACACTCATACCTATACCCCTTACGGCATTTTATAGGAGAGGGATTTCTACCTAGGCGCGTAAAGGGTTAATCACTTTTTTTTCTCAGACTCGGTACTTATTTTTAAACAGTATACATTATTAATGCAATGGAAATAATCCGAATTTTATTAAATCACAAGATATATTCAGGATTATCATCTTTTAAATTGCAATAATAATTTTAAAAAACAGTATTCCATAATTCCAGCACTTCCTACATATTTGAAACTGATGAATAAATTACAGAATACTAAAAAAATCAAAACTACATGGCAAATGTTTATTATTACAAAAATATAAATTAAAACAAAATATGTTCAGCTAAAATCCATAATGATGATACGGAGTAATGTGAGTAATGAAAACATAAAAAAGGTTAATGAACAGAAAAAACAAAAGCTTTCTCTCTTAAAAACAGTGAAATTCGTAATTACTATTAACGTTTGCTTTGTTCCATTAAGTATTGATGATGTCTAATAATATACTGCACACGACCACAAACTCTTTAAACATTTCAAAAAATGCGAAATTCCCTCGAGTAATTAAAGAAATTGAGAACAGGATTAATAAAATCGAGGAATGTTCTTTTTCCCCCCAATTTTCTCAAATTTTTGAATTAATTTTCTCCTGTGAAATTAACTTTTTTTGAGAAATGTGCAAAAATTCACCGAAAAATGCAAAAAAAACCTTCTAAACTGCAATAAAGAATTGTGAAAGATTTTTGCTGATCATTACATCTGGAAAAATTCATATTTAGGATATCAGAAAGATAATTCAACAACAATTTGAGATTCGACGAGAGATGATTCACTTTAACGTAAAAAAAGCTTAGAAACAACAATATCAATTTCCTTAATTGCAAAATTTTTAGAAACAGCAATTGATGCATACGACTAACATAACATTGAGATTTAAATGTTTCCGGTAAATTTTCTCAGTAACTCGAATATATATATAAACGTCGCTAAAAAAAGTTCTTCAGAAATAACAATATTTTCATGAGATTTAAGTAGATTCCTACATGTATGCAAATAACAACTTATGCGCGTTTTCCTTTTAGTGTTCGTAAAGCTGCATCTGGCAACATCACACCACATTACAAGAGTATTTTACACCATTTTTTAATAACAGTTTAATAACAGGAACCCAGAACACACAATGAATCTTGCAGCATTCCCTAGCATTCGATGTTTTTCCTCGTAACATTTTATACAGGGTGTCCTGTAAGTGCCAATGCGGCCTTTATTCTCATCAACTCTCCGTCGTAGGGGTATAGTTTCAACTCAAAAGACATTCAAAAAAAGTATCCCGTACAAGTTTTGATAATGAAAATATAGTGTTTCCCATAAAATAAGAAATCTAAATTTTTATACGGTCCGTTTATCCTCTAACTTCCAACTAGAAAGTTATTGCCCTGTACCTCCAGAGGCCAACGAAAGAGACTAAATATTAGCTGAGATATTATAATTCAAATTCGCAGAAAAGTTTTGGAATGACAGTATAAATGAGTAAAAAGACCGTTACCCGTTAGTTTTTTTGCTGTTCTTTTATAACATTTCTCCGATTTTCAATTGAAATACCTTAGCGAATATCGCACTTAGAAGCATGGACTTTTTTCCATTTTACTGATAAATATCCAATTAAAAGAGATTGATCATACTAAATACCTGTAACTCAGAGCCATACTATCGTATATCCATTTTTGTCAATTTTGAGTTCTTGTAGTACTCAATCCGTAATTTAGTGTCATAGTATTGTATTTTAGTTAAAATAATTTTTAAAATGAAGTAGTCAAAACCGGACTATAGTATACATCATATACATCTATACATCATATAGTATGCCCCAATGTAGCATTAATTGTTTTTTTAATTAATTTTGTTAATTCCTTTTCGAGGAATTAACAAAATAATGAGATAAATTATTGTTTTCTCTTCATATTGAATGCGTGAACGCCAGAACTTTGCCATTTCTCTTCATACTGTAAAATTACTCGAATAGACATGTAATAGTATGATTCTGAGGTACAGATATATCAACGATTTCAAAGTCTTTGAAGGCACAACGTAACGCCAGGGGATTGATTATAAATGACGAAAGATGGAAACGGAACATTTACAGTAATGCGTAAATGTGAGTGTGGCATCAACTTCGCCATCGGCTTAGATGAAAGACTCAACTACAGGAAAAACACAATAAAGAATGCTTAGATTCTCCTGGACATTCCATTTTTTCATTGATTCTGTAATCCAAGGTTAAAGCCGAGCTTGAAAAGCAAAGTTGTGATGTACGAACGCGATTCATTCTCCCAATTTTAACGCACGGTTCCCCAACGTGGTTTATTCGCAGTCAGGAGCATCATATACGAGCCATAGTGATTGTAGAATCGTGTCCTCAACCACTTCCCTGGAGTCCCAAATTTTGTGAGCATCATTGATCTTCAAAGAGGGTTGAGCATGTCGTCCATCCATGCTGATGTTAAAACTCAAACCGAAAATTACTTCAAACTAAAAAGGTCAAGTCATCTATCAAATCACTATTACTTAATGCCACATTTTTTGCCAATATTCAGGACACCAAGATGACGGAAATAGAGACACATGGGTGCTCGGTGCTCAGTATAATAAACAAAGTCACATGATTGAATACATTTCATTATTGAATTATTTCATTTATTCATTTATTTCATTTACTCATTTCATTGAATTATTTCATTTATTAATGCATGAGATTAGAATACATTTTATTTGAGGATAACTAAAGTTTTATCAAAAATAAGTAGCATATAATAATTTTAATTAAAATTTATACTGTCGGTTTTAAGATAGCTACATATATTTAATTAGAAAAGATACCCAATATATATCTTTTTAGATATATACCACTTATCTATATAAAACTGCACATGTTCAGTTTTTTTTTCTGTTATATTGTTCAATGTTCTCACTTGTATCAACAATCATACATGTTCCATTTATAATGCACTGTAATATTTTCATGTACGAAAGAATAAATTGAAATATTAGTGATTCATAAACAAACAATCTCGAACAGTTTTGAATATTTTACAGTTATCAATTTAAACTTATAATCCATTACGTTATAATTATGAAACAGTATAAATTAAAATGCTTTGGAAATACTATATTATTAGTTATATATTATTTTATTTACGGTTCAGGTAAATGGAATTGAATTAAAAATAGTGAATTCATAGTGAAAATAGGGAATTCAAGTGAATGACACGATTTTAAAAATTTATATTTTTCAATACTATTACACATAATCTATTGATACATAAAAATAAAGAAAAACATTCGTTTTTTTTTCAACATCAGTCAATACATAGCAGCACTTCCGCAGAACAAGTGACTGAAATTTACTGAATACAAATACAACGCCACAACAGGCAAAATGTCCAACGAGGTGGATAAGAAAAAGATGTCCATAACAAATATGGATGTGATATATTTCAAAAATACAGCAATCCAATTAGAAACACAATCACAAAAATATAATCAATGAACCATCTCATTATTATTTTTTTAATTAAAAATTTCTAAACGCACGCTACACAGAAGTATCGAATACAACTAGCACCTCCCAGAGATAGAAGGCCTCCGCACTGGTTGTCAAATTCACCTGGACGTCATGAGAGTAGCCCGATATAGCAAGTTTAACTACCAGCACGTTTGCCACATTTTAAACCATAGCATCGTATTTCGTTTCTTCTTATTTTGGCGCAGAATCTCCCGGGTTGGCTCACAAATAGAGCAAGGTAATTGAATGTGGGTCATAGAAATCGCCAACTCTGTGCCCGATTGCTTCTTTTCCGTACAAAAATGATACTGACAACTTGCAGCGGATTTTTTTTTTCTGAATATTCTGAACGAGCTTCTATCTCTGAGAAGTGCTGATACATAGGCTGACCATATTTCCTCGACAGAAATACGGGACATTGGGATTCTAAATACGGGTTATCGCCAACTATTCCCAAAAACAAACAAAGTTGCTAAATATTGTTGAAATTACGGAAAAATCGCAATGGCGGGAAATGATGTATTACTGCAAATTGTAGTGGATAAAAATGAATTGCACGAAAAAAAAAACGCTCACCAAAGCAAATGTGGGAGGTTAATATTCTCATATATAGTTGTAGTTATCATAAAATAATTTATGAGTTGAAAAATAATGTCAGTCTTTGACTTCAATAAAGAATAAAAATTCAAGTAGGCTTCATGTAAAATACGGGAAAAACCGGGACACTTTTGCCAAAAACTCGGGACGGCCAAAAAAACAGAAACTGCCGGGACTGTCCCGGGAAATACGGGACGTAAGGTCACCCTACTGATACACAACCCTCGCAAATTCTAAAACACAAAAAAACTTTCTTCTCTCATTGTCACCATTTTTAATTTCGGACACTGCTTTCTACGGATGTGCTGCCATCTATCGAACGATGTTGAAAAAAACTTTGAATCTTTTTATTTTTACGTATCGCAGATATAATGTTATGTGTAATAAGTTTTGAAAAAAATAATAATCTTTTGAATCGTGGCATTCATCTGTGCAGAAAAGCTCTGTACTTTCATCGTTTGATTATAGGGTTTGAACATTTGCTGTTTTTTTAATGTTTAATATTATCCCGATATCTGCTTCTATTGAAAAAATCTGAATGTTTAAAAATCTTAAATCAACCGAATCGTAATTCGATTCATTTTCGGCATAATGATTCCCTTGTCGATTCTGTGATGCACAGTGTGATTCGGGCAAGTGATGAAACGTTTAAAAAATCCTAGATTTACAGAATAACCGTACGTTGTACGACATAGCAGATGCAATGACGTTGCCGTTTTTTAAGAAATAATTGTTGATAATAAAATTAATTGCATTGGCCCTAATTATCAATTAGGTTTTCATGTGTGTGTGTGATTGTCATCAATATAATACTTTGTCAAGGTTACAGCATATACAGGGCGTCCCAAATTTTACGAACCTATTTGAAAAACGAATAAGAAAAAAGAACTGGAAGTGGTGGAAATGTACCGTTTGCTGCATTCTGCTTGGTTAAACAGGAAATTTTCAGTCAGACGTAATTTGCAGATTAGTTTAAAAACATTTTGCAACACAAATGGCTTGTAGTGTTAGAAAAAATGAAATACTCTGTTTTCTCAAAACACACACCATTTACAGTAACAACATAGTGTAGTCTCAGAACAAAATTCGTGAATACGTATCAGCCAGATTTTGAAAATGCCGTATTTCTCTCTCTCTCTCTCTCTCTCTCAGTGTTTCGGAATGTAGCGTCATCTGCGAATGATCTTTTAACTAATTTCGAAATTCTGTCTGAACTCATTTCAGGACATCTCAGCTGAGACGTTTCATGGATTTCTACGAATTGATACTGCACCATGTTGTTGCTGCAAATGGCGGATGTTCTAATGTCAAATTGTAACCTTTCACTCTATTTTATTTTTGTCTAATATAGTTGCCAACGTGTTTTCAACTTTGTTCGAACTAAAAGAAGAGGGGTTTATATGATATATAAAAGTCACCGAGATGGTTTTTTTAAGCAACCACCTTGCCACTGACTGAACAGTATCTCTACGTAACTAGAGAAACCAAGACGAAGAAGGCCACAGCTCAATGCTAGGTACTTCGCGCCAACTACCAACGGCAACATGATTTGAATTTCATTTTAATTTCTATTCAAAATTAATTTTGGTTATTAAGCTAACATTTCCAAACAAATCTTTTTCGCTATACACCACAACAAACTCGGATTACATGAAATTTAGATTTCTATCCCTAAAAAATAAGATACTTACGTCAAGAAAAACGGTATAATGCCCAAACTTTCTAAAATGGAAAGAATGAAAATAAATCAGTACTTACCTCACCATTCAAGAAACAATACAGCACTGCCACGATAAAACCCTGAAATGATTTCAGAAAAAAATCTCTAAATGTTGGAATGTTTCAATAACATTGAAACAAATTTTACTGTCGTATGTATAAACAGGAATAATTGAGAAAAATACTTTTTTTCCTCACGAAATAAACAATCTCAGGAGTTGATATCCAGTCTTAACCAATTACACGACAGGGAATCGATAATCCTAACTTGATCCGGGATTTCGTGGAAGAGTTTCTTTGCCATCTTTTTCTTTCCCCCCATGTAATCCACTGGTATTACATGATTTTTTTTTCTCCATGGTGTAAATGTTTACCTTTTTATTCATTGCAAATCTTTAAAAAAAAACCCGATCTTTTACGAAATTGAATTTCGCAATTGTATTTGGAAACTAAAGCTTGTGATGAATTGATTCTAATTCTAATTATCTCGGATTATCTTTAATTTTAAGGAATGTTTACTTGCCATGGTGGAATTAATGCGTTCTGTGTCTCGTTTCAATGAGCATGCGTTTAGTATTGATTTATCCTGTACATTAATTTCATATAACGTGAGCTATTGTAAAATGATATAACAATATTTGCTTGCAATCTTAGAAGGCTAGAATGCACCTGCACTGGGGATGGAAAAATAAAAACGAAACATATAAAGAAAATTAACCACATACAAACAAGTTCCGAATACTAAAAAGAATTAGAAAATAAATATGTGAAAAATAAAGCTAAAATGAATAAGTAAAAAATACAAAATTCTGAAAAAATTAACTAGAGCAAAAGTAAAGTATATTAAAATATAAATGAGTAAGAAATACTAAAATAAGTAAGAAAAAACTAAAAAAAAAAGTGTAAAAAATAGAAAAATAAATAAATGGTATAAAAATCCATAAGTAAAAGATACATAAAAGTAAAATTACTCGAAGAAAAGCAAATGCATCGAAAGCAAAATTTCTTAACAGAATAATTTTCCTTACAGAAAAATTCTCCGAAAGCTAAATTAATTTACAGGAGAATCCACTGATAACACTTGTATATTCGTCACCACGTTCATTTTTAGACTAAGTTCATTTTTAAACATTATTCTATACATAGTAGTGTTGCCCAACCCTTCTGATGTCATGGACCCCCTCTAATGAATATCAAGACACCGTGGACCCCATATAGCGAATTTCAATTTCAATCCAACCCCTTGAGCTCCCCCCAAGCTTTTCTTCAACTGACCATGTTCTGGCCTTCGTAGATGGCAATGTTTTCTCTGTTCAAGGCTCTTGATCCTTTTCTAAAACGTGTGAACAAGGTTACCAATTTTATCGCCGATACGCGAATAGAGAGCATTCAAATTTGTTGCCGAAAGCCTGTGCGCGAAGGGTTTGTTCAAATCATACATTCTACACCCACTCAGCTTACGCGTGTCTCAAGACCGACAACGTATTGCGCTGTTGCTAAAAATACCAAATCGTCTAATGTTGCCTCTCGTCATATATTTGAATGGCCATCCCGTCATTTATTTGAGTTGTTGTCAGTTCTGTTTACGGTTGTTCTGAGGGGGCCTATACATCATAATAGAGAAAGTGCTACCTGTAAAAGTCAGGGTCTAGTTAACGTTATGTTTCAGTAAATAAGTGAATTATCCGCGGAAAATAACGATCATTATCAGGAGCCAGAAAACTCATTACCGCAAATGATATCCTGTATTTACACAATTATCGCAGTAAGCGGTGAACACTGCAAATCTGATCAATGAACATTCATTACAATGGGGAGGAAAAACTATCATTCCAGCTTATAAAGAGGGGAACGCGATTAATTTAGTAGCACTCCTTGCAGCAAAAATAAATAAAACTGATTCGAATGTGTGTTCAGTTTAAATAAATATGCATCTAGAGAGAAATACTCCCTTTAAATGTTATTTATCTAACGTCTGCGAAACTGGGGGGAGGACTTCAACTAACCAGATTATAAGATGCGCCAATTATTCCGGTAGTGATTTGACACTTACGAATCTTGATGGATTGCTTTTCTGCGCAAATTGAATTGATTCCCAATAGCCTATTATCCCCTGCTTGTTAGGGTTGTTTTGATGCAGGCTGATGAATGATTCCCTTTTCTGATTAGAACGATGGAATTGCACATAAGTAATTAGATTACTGCGATGCCGTTGCTTGAAAAATAAATAATATATTAATTTCGATAAAAGCAATTTGTGATTTCTAGTCTTCATTTCTTTCTGATGTACTCTAGAACAGTACAGGACGTCTTTAATTAAATTCAGCATGCTCTGAACTATCTACTACTTTAACTACTCCTCAAATGGTTATGAAACTTTATAACGTCTTAACCCTTACAGCGGCAACCCCGAAATATGTCGTCTTCCAAAATCTTGTCATTCTGAACATATTGAAATGCCTCCTCTTCTTAAAACCCCTTTCCTTTCGGCAATTCCGAAACATCTCGTCTTTTTAGAACCCTCTCATTTAGGCAATCCCGAGTCCAGCTAGTTCTGTATAAATAGCTTTGAGTGATGATATGCCCCCCCCCCCTCCTGTCCTGTGTCAATCAACTGATAGTGGGTGAGTCAGCTTTTGTTTAATTTTTCCCCCATCTTTTCGGAGTTGTATAAAAATGTGAGTACACACAATGAATGATAGAAAAGAAATAGAGTATTTATCGTCCTTGTTATTATTATTGATTTCGGTTGAAAGAATTAATCAGCTAAAGCAATCGTAAAAAAATGTTCTTCTTAAAACACAGGGGACAATTTCTAGAAGGTTTAGTGAGATTTGCACAATCGAAGTTATAATGCGGATCAGAAAAACACTTAGAGGGATAAAGAGGAAATTTTTGAAACGAAAAATTTAGTTTCAACATTCGCCACCAGAGCGTATTTCACATGCAAATTAAGTGCACGTGCTAATTTTTTACCACGTGCACGATTTTTTACAGTGTATCCACGTAAAAATTTCAGCAGAAACATCTCCATTGTGTTCAAATTGACATGGAGTTTGCACGAATGTGCATTGCTGGTGTATCTTCTTTCAGGAACACACGTGGTAATTCCGGAATGATAGTTATACAGAGATTTTCGGTCTTCATCCCCGTGAGTGCACGTGAGGTCTAACACACCTCATGTCTTATAAAGTGGTTTTGTCTTCTCAACCCATGCCCAAGAACTTGTTCATTCCTTATATAGCCGAATTTAAAGTAGTTATTTTTATAGTACTGTCACAACAGACGTGTCAATATGGTCATAAATTCATTTTTGACAAGGAAAATGAATTGGCGTCTGGTAGCAACCGCATATACACATTTTCGCGGGATTTTAAAAATGCCCAAAAGATTTGCTCAGAAACAACTACGAACCCTTGTACACAAAATGGAGTAGTGAGATTCAATTTTGGCTGCAAAAATTGTGTCGACGAAGAAATTCTCGAATGCAACGATAAAATAATTGATGACGTAATTTTCACCGATCATGACACTGACTCGCCGTTTAAAATGTGACAGAGCACGTTAAGATATCCAAGAGCTCAATTTACACTATGATATCTGTGGACAAGTTTATATAAGTAGGTCCTTTTAAATAAAAAACAAACAAATGCATTTCCTTATATACTTTGCTAATATCACTAAAATGAACATTAAGCCTAAAAGGGCGCGGTAGCCCAGGTCGATAAAACACTCGCCTAAAATACCCCTCGAACATCTTCGAGCCCGGATTCTAACGTGGGCGGTAGCGGGATAAATGCGGCTTCAAAAATTCTCCTCGTTGAGACATTTCTGCAGTTTTAGAATTTTTTAATGAGTGGTTGAAATTAATGAGCGTCTAATTCCGCCACCTAACTTATCTCGTTTCTATGTAGGCGTTTCTAAACGGGGGCCAACGTCGTTGTGGACAACCTGTTTAATTCGAAAATAGTTGCAGCATTCAGTAAAAGGAAAAAACACTCATACAGAAATCAGTACCTGTATGGACAGGAGCGTAGCTTGGATGTATGTGAACACGACTTCGGCCAGCTCATCGGTGGGAGTCGCGATCACCAGCAGATACGTTACGCCAAGTAACGGGATCAGGACAAGCAAGGCTTTGGTCGCCTTCCTAATGCGAACAGAATGCAAAAAATTAATCAGAAACTATATTTTTCTGCATATAAAGTCTTAATTACATAGAAGATCGAATCCAATATTTTCGGTCTCTGGAATAGAATCTGGATAAAATTCACTCTATTTTTATTCATTAAATAATTAGTTCCCGCAGTCGAGCTGTCACTTGAAGATACAAACATTGAAACCGGTGTTTCTTTCCCGTTTTCGTTTTACTCTCAGCGTCTTATCCAGGTTCGAAACCCGTTCGTAGCACAGTAGTGGTTTGCTGAGGTTGGTTATCTGTAGCTTTCGAATCTTTGAGGTTACGAACTGGTTTCCAACTTGGAAATGGTCTCTCTACAGAGTGCAAGCAACATTTATCATTCATTGATACTTGCATAAACTCGAAAATTCAGACATCCACATTCACTTTCTATATGGAAGGCATATGGCAGCACTTCTCGAACACGCACAAGTCTCACATCATAAATTTATTAGGACCGTGCATACGTAGGCATATACAAAGAGGACGAAGCCCTCTCCCTCAGTTCAGTGGAAAAGTTGTATTGTTGTGCATAGGAGGGAGAGCGGAGGTGAGCATTCACCCCCCCCCCCGTTCGAGGAGTCTGTATCCGCTTATGCCCGTATATACACACACAACACATTCCATCATGCACCAATCGGTTAGAAATTATCCAGAGGAGTGTTACGAGGTGCATGTATGGTAAGTAGTAGTAGTAGTATTTCATTGACGTCACGGTCAATTTTTTTCTGCAACTGGTACTTAACCGTACATGCATCGTATGAACACATTCCTCTGTGGAATTTCTAACACGTTGGCACACGCCGGAACGTGTGTTCTAAGAGTGTGTGAACCTTATTTCAAACGTATTTATTTTATCAGAAGTATGATTGTTTCGTTTTCTAACGTCCCCCTCCTACTTTCTTTCGATATTTCCAAGTGGAAACAGAGGATGCTTGAATTTTCGTATTATGTAAGATAAGTGTCGTTTTGCCTGCTTTCGGCGGAGAGACTTTTTCAAATGGGGGACCGGATCACACACACACACATTTGCGCATCGAAGTTGGAAAACCGCAGAAAATCAGCTTCAGACGACCACCACTCCCAGCCGTCAACGGGGTTCGATCCCGCATCCTCGCGACAAGTTTTTTACAACTAGTAAATGTACAACGACTTAATGAGTTTCTACATGATTATCAAATCACATTCTCTGACTTACGAACTCTATATAATAATAATAACATTAATAATAATCCTTTATGAGATTCGTCAGTATCCGGATCATTTACACGTCGAAATCACAGCAGTTTGGCATGAATTCTCTGATCTAACATCAGAAACGTTGCAGCTCCGTTCGAAAACAGAACTTCCGGTTCATAAATTGACTTTGACGATGACATGTGACAAAAATGTTTTCAATTAGGCTTAATTGAAAACATTTTTGTCACATGTCATCGTCAAAGTCAATTTATGATTTATCATGAGTACCGTTTCGATTCATATCGCGGAAAGTCCGTAAATCATGGAAGCAGGCAAAATTTATTCTCATTCTGAATGAAGACAAAACCCAAAATAGTGACCTTCATGACAACAAGAATATATAAATAGCCTAAATTCCGGCTGCAGTGCTTATCGTTTCTGAGGCTAGTCTTCTTCGATGGCAAATTTGTACGTACGCTATTAATTGTGGAGCTTTCACGTTCGGCTCGCGACGCACAATGACTAATAACTGCGTTTCGTGAAAAATTACGTAATTATATGATGGATTAGATTCGAATGCAATTAGTTAATTGAAGTACGTACTGAAAAAACACAAAACTATCGGAATTTTCTGTCTTGAATCTGCTTCGAGATTCTTCAAGATTTGAAAAATGCAAAGTACCCATTGCTATAGCTTTCCGTCACGCAATATGCCACTTAAATATGCATACATTATCTTCTTTTTTTTCATCCCACTCCTTTATCTCTACCCTTTCGGTATTGCGAGAGCTGATTATATAGAGAGTTGCGTGCGTTTTCAGAGGAAAAGATGCGAAAATACGGGAATCGAATGCATGTGTCGTACCGAATAACAGGCGTCACTAATAAAATGTAAAACAAATTTTTTGCTCTTCCGCCAAACACGGAATTCCTAGATTTTCACATCCGTTCAGACTAAAATGCCATCTAATAATCTGTTGGCTCCTAAGGAAATGGCCGCGGCTTCAAATCAAAGTATTCCGGGCTTTTACTAACGTTTTCAAAAAAACAGATTTTATTCGAACTTATAACACTAACAAGCGTATCCTAAATACGACTACTTTCCTTTACCATCCCTTACAATCCAATCTCTCCCAATACTACTACTCTCATACTTTTTTAAATTTGACGTTCTACAATTCGCTCGTTCGCTCGAGCACAAAGTCACGTTACATTTCAGCAGCTGTTCAACAGCTTCCTACAAATCGCGTATACAATTCTCATCATTTTAATAATTGGTGTTTATACAAGAGCTCGGTTGGGGGAAGAGTTGTGACAACCGAAGTGGATTTTTGTCACAATTGCAGTCTTTTTTAAAAAGTTTAGTTCAACCTAAAACTTCGGTTTTATTATATTTCAGTTTTATACACTTTCATTATACACAACGATAACATGGCCAACATAGGAGAGGAAAAACATGCCGATGGCACCCCTGCAGCCAACTATCAGATAACGATGAAACTATTTGTTATAATTTTTCAAGGTTAGAGTGAGCTGGTTTTAAACCGGTGTGAAGCAAGGAAATGTTATGATAACTATGTATTTTGTACATTTTCATGCTGCTCTCCAATGCTAATTTCATGCATTTTAATACTGGTTACTATATTTTCATGTCTACCGCAGAATTTCACCATAAAAATTTAGGTGTACCGAATTTACAATTTACTATTTTTTACCGTTTGGCATCCGTTTGCTTATTTATTTTTTTAATTATATACGTTTCTTCAGCGTTGCTCCTGTGATATTATACGCTTCATTAACTTCCATTACATTTTCCTGTTTGGCTTTAATTACTGACGTGACCGAACAATATTTTTTCTTTCATATAGAAGGGGGATACTATCCACCGCCCAATAATTACAGACGTGATTCCTTTTGTGGAAACTAATACACAAAAGTATTTTCCGTTTTAAGATCAGACGAATGTTAATGGAGTTATAACGTTTTGAAATTATGTAACGGGTCAGTTTTCTAACTGTCAGTTACGCGCCAAAAACCCAAACAGAAAAATCCTCATGCAGTGGTTGCCACTAATTCAAAATGAACTGAAATATTCAACCTCGTTAAAAAAAAAAAGTTCAGTTACTATCTTTTCATGATTGGAGCTTTTTCCCCCTTCGTGTAGAGGGAACTCGTCAACTTTGTTATTACGTGTTCCCTTCGCCTCACTATGTTGGCTAATTTATCACAAGATTTGTAAAGTGTTGGTCAAACGAGATCTATTGGAAAAATTTATCCTTGGAAAAAAAACGATCCTTGGAGCGACAGGAACACCCGGAAGGCCCAGCTAGAAGATCCCGACATACGACCGATAACGGACTTGAAGGAATCCACCTTGAATAAACCAGCGTGGCAAAACGTCGCCTCTTCCAGTCCGACGACCAAAAGTTACTGGGCGGTGTGGGACTCCCTGGAGATGAGAGATGGCGTGCTGTACCGCAAATGGAAGTCGGAGGATGGAAAGACATTCCGGTGGCAACTCCTCCTGTCAAAAAGTCGTGTGAAAGAAGTGTTAAAAGAATTGCACGGAAGCCTGGCCGGTGGACATTTCGCCATAATTAGGACTCTTCAGAAGGTCCGTGAATGATTCAGTTGGGACAAATCCAGGACCGATATGAAAGAGTGGTGCAAGAATTGCGACGCCTGCGACGCTCGCAAAGATCCTCCGAAGCGCACCCAGGCCCCGTCTTCAATATCACAACGTTGGAGCGCCGTTCGAGGGAATCGCCAGGGACGTTTTGGGAAGACGTCCGAGAACCGCCCACGAGATCGCTGAATTTTCGCCATCGCGGGTGCTTATGAGACGAGATCCTCGAATCGCCAAAGACCTTTTCTTTTTTCTTTGAAACCAAGCACAACTCGGGTGTCTCACCATCTATGGGCGATTTCCTACCTAGGGAATTGTGCTGGAAGTGTAACTGTGTGTGTATCCAACAGTCTGAGTGCGTATGTAGTATTTGATGTAGTCTGTGCGTGTGTAGTGTAGTGTTTGTTTGAGCGACATTTTCAGTGTCGCTATCTATATTTCAGAAGTGAAGTGAGTGATGTGTATGATTAAATTTGTGCTGTTTGCAGGTCTGTTGCTCTCTGTGGCGAGACCGGCTCGCATTCGCGCCTTGAAGTTGGGAACCACAGAAAACCAACATCCGCCGATGGGGTTTGAACCCGGACCTCGCGACGCGAGTCCGTCATTATGACCACTCGACCACCACAGTTCCAAAGACCAGATGAACATGCGCTCCGAGAAGATGAAGAACCGCTACGATGCGAGGACTACGTCTCGTGACTTCCAGGAAGGAGACCTCGTCTGGCTCTGGAAATCGAGGCACCGGAAAGGACTTCCCCCGAAATTCCAGACGTCATGGGAAGGACCCTACAGAGTCGTGAAAAATTGAACGATTCTGTGGTTCGGGTTCAAGAGGCACCATCGTCAAAAGACAAGGTGGTTCATCTGAACAGACAGGCTCCTTACCACGGTGAGTGATGAAGTGCGACCCACCGACTTGAGAACTGAATTGTCGGGACGAACAATTTTAAAGGAGGGCGCAGTGTTACGAAAAATATCGGTAGCGTAATTTTTTGAGAACCCCTCAGGACAGTAATCTCCTGTTGTCAAACCGGAAGTATAAACACTCGAATCGTGTGGAAAAGATCGAGGTTTTCGTTGACCTCCATACGGTGGTGCCGCCAGACTGGTACTACGGTATAATTTCTGGAAAATTCTATGTCTTTAAAAACGATACGAGGAATAGATAGATTAGTCAGTGTTGTTGGGCATTATCCTCAATGAGAGATTCTTATTTATGAATAATTGTAAAAACCTGTTTTCTGTAAATACGTCTGTGACGTATAAACACTCCATTAATATACATATACAGTCAAACCTCGTTAATGAGTCACTCTTGGGAGAGCAAAAATATGACTTGGTAAGCGGAGTGACTCGTTAAGCGGAGTAAGCCATAGCTGTGCCAATTCCTGCCTGAGGACAATTGGCACTTACAAAAAGTGACCCGGTAAGTGGAGTGACGTATTAACCGGGTAACGCACTAACGAGGTTTGACTGTATTTCGCTTTAATTACCGTGAGCGCGTGGCTAGGTGAGTCTCACATCCATAAGAGCGGCTCTTGATATGATCCTGACGTATATTTTGAAGGCTCATTAAGTAAAAGAAATATTATCCGATACTATAAAGAAATTAAGTGAAGTATCCGTAAATTTCAGTAAATATCCTGAGGCTCGCTATACATAAGTTTTTGGTACTATCCCTTCTGGGTAGAGTCGTGTATGAGAAAATTTAATTTATTAATTTATTCTAGAACATTTTTTGTTGTTGTTTCAAAAGCTTTTCCCATACTTCATTTCTTTTTAATGTACACTAATTAAATGCATATATATTTTTTGCTTAATGAACTAAAATATTTCCCTTGATGATGCTTATGTTACGAATCAGTTAGAAACCCTCCTGAAGCAAATGAATGATCATTTTTCTCGGTCTCTTCCGTAATTAGTTCAGTTATGGAAATATAATTCTTAGTTTATCTTTTCTTGCAACTATTGCCTTGAAAAAAATTAATTCATTGCAGCATCCATAAACATATCCATGACGTAATTCTAAACAATAAACATGGAAAATCAGTTTTTTACATTAAAAATGAGACAAGTGTGTCATTACCTGTACTGCTCAGATTCCATGTTATTCGAAGCTCGTAATTTGGTTATAAGCACCCACATTATTCTAACAAGGAAGAATATGTTGACCTATAATGATGGAAAGCATTAAATTAATGTTAAAGAGTCTTTTAATTATGTTATTTCTCAAAGTAATGAATTTTTTTTCTGTTAATACAACTGATAATAAAATTGTGAATACGTGTTTACCTTCTATGAAAAACATGACAAATGAATTCAATGATTCATTTCAATTTATTGTTTATGACTCAAAGCCGTTGGTCCTATTCGATGTCTACCGTGATAATTGAGCAATTATACATTGCGTCCATAATTAAAAAAACCTGTTTTAAAATAGCCTGCAGGCGAAACCAGTCATCAGAAAATTGTGAAGTTTTGTGGGGGTACTTCGTGAAGTGATGGGAATTTGTTTCAGGGGGAAAGATTAGTTGCTCCTGTCGCCACAAGAGGGTGTTTTATTGAGAAATGGCACATTTAGGCAAACATTTAAAATTTTAACCATTGTTAAACACTTTTTCAATTGTTACTGCAACAAAACATGTTCCACATGATGGCCATCATTTTCAGATACTATGTGGAATCACAGGATGGCATGTTCCACAACTCACCGAAGTGTGTACGGGGAAATGTTCAGCACATGGCGTGAAATGCTGCCTTTAAGGTCAGGTAAAGTTTTTGGATTGTGACAACTTACCAGACGTTTCAAATGCCCCCAAAGGCAAAAATCGCATGGATTAAGGTCCGGAGATCGGGGAGGTCATAGGTTAGGGAAGTGCCGGATGATGACACGCTCTTCTGTAAAATGTGTTTTAAAAGGTATAGGGGGGGGGATATAAGGGGTCTCATACCTGCCTTTAAGAGGTGAGACCCCCTTAAATTGCTCTGGGGAGCCACGGATAAGGGTTAATTAGGGAGAAGGACACCGTGGGTAGAAAAAGTTTGAGAACCTTTGAATTATACAGCACAGGGGTCGGCAACCTTTTTTTGGCTGCGGGTCAATCAACCAAAATCTGTGTATTAAGAAGACTGTTTCGGGTATGAATTTTATATACCCGAACATAATTACACTTTATTTTCGGAACTCCATGGGTCACTCGGTGACTTCCGGGTAATAGGTTGCCGAGGCAATATATAGCATTAAAAATGTACTGTAGATAATAGAAAAGACGACTCGATTTAATTTTTTTTCATGTTGCGTCAAGTGTATGCACCAGTGCTTTATATGACATAAATGTTTTGGTGTACATGTGTGACGTACCCCCCCCCCCACCCATTCTTTGCGTATCTCCTTCAATAATGTGATATGGGTAGTCATTATTTGTGATGACGCTAGACTTCAGACTTGGACCGCAGCAGGTACTAGGATTTGAAATGTAATGAAATAAGTGTCCAGCTGGATTGTTGTGCCAAGTTTGATATTTTATTTTATTCTATCGATTTTGATATGTAGATTCTCCAAATATCTTAGGTGTCATTTTTGTTTCTTACACATTTTTGAGGTGATTTTCAACATGGCGTCCAAGATGGCTGCCATTTACCGATTCCCTTAATATTCATGGCACACTATTTACCAGTATGTCAAATTGTGCATTTTTGGTGTCAACAAAAACGAATTTACAATCAAAATAGCCATATGTGTTCTTATTCCTTTTCAAATTGTAGTTGATATATTGTGAAAGATATTTTGAATGGCACATCACCGTTTTATTACTATACATAACCTATATATAAAACGGTGCTTCAGTGATTCCCCAAAACGCAGTTCCAAACATTTCAGAACACACAATAACTTTCACTGATTTTACGTTAGACAATGATATCGTTATCATCGAGAATACAAAGTTAGAGATTTGGCGTGGTTCTTTTCCTGTTACTCACACCGTGATGACATAACTATTCACACAAGTATGGAAGTTTCATTTCCAAGTACAAGTGTCTCAATCATGTCACAAGCAAATAGTCACACAAAAAAAATCTGTACTCAAGAAGGATATCATGCCCTTATGAGCTTCATCAAATTTTATGCTGCTTCAGATACAAGAGAATGGAAAAATAGATTAACAAAACAAATAGTGCCGCAGCGGTCATTACTGAGATTGCCACCAACGGATAGTAGTGCACTTTACACAGTTATGCGCATTGCTGAAGAAATTGCAAAATACTTAGTTCGTGGACCAGCAGCTAAACCATAATGACGATGGACATGGACTTGTATGAACGTACTCTGAAAATTCAATTATCTACTGGCAATCAAAAGTGGCTGCTCCGAGTATGAGAACTTCATATTTGTTTTGCTCTCTCCATGCACTAGGAAAGTACAGTATATAAGCCTACAGTTGGTCTATTCCGCAACTTTGGAAATCAGTTTTAGTTGTGTTTCATACACGCTACTCGCCAGGAAGATTGGGAATTGCATCTTGTATCATTAGAGGAACCTGGCTTATCGAAAAGCTGGATACAGGCAGCAATTACTGACGAATGTCTTTGGAACAAATCAAACAACACGGTGCAGTGATTAGATCATCCCAGCAGCAGATTGACAGCTTTCATTGATGTGATAGTTACTGATCCAATGAAAATCCCTGAAGAGAAGCAGAGATCAAATTTTATCACGAACTATTCCCGATTATGACGATTATTACGATCATTTTGTGATTTATAACGTGTGATTTATTTACATGAATCACCATTTTTCGATCACAAATTTTATACTTGTTTACTGGCGAAGTGCGTAATGGCACCTGCCCATGTATGTAATATATCTTTCTCAAGATCAATAAATGGTTAGGTTTCCCCGGAGGCATCCGAGTCCCCAGGGACAATGTGCTTATATCACTGAGTGTGACAGAGCTTGCGTGTCTCTCGATTCCTATCACTATCACTATCATTAGAAGAACAAATCAAGTATTATTTTGCTCATGACTTATTTCATTATGCAAGGCATACTCTCGTATACATAGCACAGATGAAGAGCCTTAAAACAACATACCCAGAAGTAGGGAATTCTCTTGAATCTGGGAGTTTTGATTTATCCAATGCCAATGTGACGTTTACTAAACTATTTGCAGTCTAGAATTTGGGTCCAAACCCCACCGTTACAGCAGTGGTGGTCGGCTGAAGTTGGTTTTCTGCGGTTCCCAACTTCGAGGGGCGAAAATGCGAGCCGATCTCCCCGTTAAAAAGTCTCGCCGCAGAGAGAAATAGGCCTACAACGGTATAATTATTCATTCATTACACTTCACTCACTATCAGTTGAGAAAAAACCCATAGTTAAAAAAAATGTTTGCAGATGACAGCACTACACATAACAAGTGTTGCACAGAAACAAACTTCACGGAAGGTTCACTATACTTACGCACACATTCCAACAAGTACAAATTCGCTAGAAGTTCCACTGAGGAATATGGACGAGGTGCATGTCTGGTTTAGTAGTAGTAGTCGTCCAGAACTTAGAACAGAAAATTAAAGACCTGGAGAACATTGGTGAAGTTATTGGTTTAACTCAGAATGAATGTGTGCGCCAGAAATATCACTCATTTCTTTCACGTTTCTATGAAATGTACTGTCCAAATGAAGTCTCTAAGCAGCCCAGGAATCACTATCAACTTCAGACCTCCATGGCGCTAACAATTTTCCACAATGCAGCCGTTGTTAAAGAGAGTATTCGTGATCATTGTGAAGGAAACCCTTTCCGAGATAAACACCACACTGATGAATATTGCATCATCTATGAAGGTTTCAGAATCTGGAAAGAATGATATTCGAAATCGTGACCAAAAAGGCATTGAATTGTAAGAAATAGACTGGAACGCGAAACTGTTAAAATGTCAATTTAAGATCCAATGAAAAAAATGAAATTAAAACATTCAGTACGGCAACAAGAAGACTGTATTTACGATTGGTGATAAATTGGTTAAAATTCGAGAAGATAGGCAGCTTCTTGCTCGTTTTCTTACTGTTATGGAGTACAGACCTCAAATTTCTACAAACCTAAAAGATTCAATTAGAAACTACGAGAGAGTTCTCTGTAATACCAAGATCATTATTTTCTTCTGACGGATATCTTTATATTTCATCTGATAAAAGTTCATTTATTGCTGAAATAGAGAAATATAAATGTTCTTCCATACCTGAGTCATTAGAATCCTCGATGATAGATAAATTGTGTATTATAGATGGAATGGGGCAATTGTATAATCAGTAAAAAAAAGGCACCTGCTATGAAAACTTGGGAAGACTCCAAATGCTTTCACCAAGAAAATTATGAAAATGGCAAGTGAATATACGGAGGTGAGAAGAATATTTGACTAATACCTTAGGAATTCATTGAAGGAACGAACTCTATGAAACGATTGGAGAAGACAGAACCCCTATCAGATTTACTTTTACAAATATTACCAATTTAACGTTGGTATCATTAAAGACGTTTCTTTCACACAATGAAACGAAATCACAATTGGCACAGTATCTTGGGAATTACTACGGGATTTTTCTTCTAGTGAGAAAGAGAATTATTGTTGTTTTCGGCAATAAAGCGTACAGTAACCACACGAATGTTTTCGATCCAGATATAACTGACCATACACATGAAGAAACAGACTCCATTATACCTCTTCATATACTTGATATAGCGAACCATCTAGATAATGAGATTGATGTGTTTTCGCCAGATACTGACACTTTCATATTGCTGATTGACTTGGTTTTAAGTCCCCAAGTAAACAATGAAATTAATTTTATTGAGGGGTTGAGGCAGCAAACACAGAAAAATTGATTGATATTAATGAAAGGTGTCGTGCAATAGGTGTTTCAAAGCCAGAGGTCTACGTGTTTATACTGTTGAAGACTGGGGAGGAAAATTTGTAGGCATTTCAAAAGAGAAGTGTACCTCAATCTTCAGTGCGATAATGGCATTTTAAAAGTTGTTCAAGAACTTGGAGAACCTAAAGTAAATCCATTATCCAATCTACCTTTGTTTGAAAAATTCACTAACTTTGCTTGCTTGAAAGATACCGATTTTTCAACCATTGCAGAGTTAAGATGATATCTTTTCAGAAGTAAAGGTTTTGAGGAAGAGAAGTTGCCACCAACCCCCTTTGAACACTGAAGCCATATATTCCACAGTCCAACTTAATTTTACCATCGGAAAGTGCTACAAAAACTCTCGACCCATATTAACCCCTCTTATTGGTAATGGGTGAGAAATAAATGATGAGGAAGCAAAAAATGGCATAAGATCTATTAACAATATATTCAAGTTTTCTATGAATACCAGTCTAGAATCTACGTATATTACAACAACAATACAACTACATGATACAATCCATCTGCATGTAAAATTTCTTTGTTTCATAAATACAAAAATAAAAATAAAAAATATGCTTTATATTGAGCAATTATAAACCGACCTAAACCATAATAGGCTGTTGCTAAGAAAAATAATCCACGGAGAAACCCTTACAGACCTACTGGAAGAACATGTATGTTCCTTGAGGTCAAAAGTGTATGTTGAATGTGTTTTTGTGTTTGTATATATGTTTTTATATGTTATAATAAAAAAAAATATGCTCAAGTCAAATTTCTGGAGATGCCTGCACCCAACGGAGTTGTTGAACTTGCAAATGTGGGTGTAAAGGTATGTGTGCAAGTGGAAAATGTTCTTGCTTAAAGGATTCCTTATTTGTATTGCCCTTTGCAAATGCAGTGACTGTGACAGTGTAAAGGACTACCATTATCAGTACAGCGACAATAGTGATTCAGAAGAAGATATGTAATACATATGCATACAAGTACTGCTTTTAATTATTCTGCTCAATATCTTAAATTATTTATGCTATTTCATTTTCAAAACTTTTGTTTGTGTATAATTGATTGATAAAACACTATATATATCATGTAATTCATATTTCTTGTGCTTTATTTGCATCAAAACACATAAGACACTAGAAGAGCACAATGTACGCATATTTTGATTGTAAATTCGTATTTCTTGACCCCAAAAACCATACAATTTGACATACTGCTCAATAGTGTGGCATGGATATTAAGGAAATCGGTAAATGGCAGCCATCTTGGACGTCATGTTGAAAATCACCTCAAAAATGTGTAAGAAACAAATTGCACCTATGATATTTGCAATCTTACACATCAAAACATCAAAATCTACAAAATAAAAAAAGCATCAAACTTGGCACAACAGTCCAACCGGAAATCATTTCATCCCCTACTATAGAGGAAAGCACTATTGAATATTGAAAGAATTAAAATTTTCAAAGTTTTAAAATACTCTGAAAAAAAAATCTACTTACGTTTTCAAAATTTCAGTGATTTGGAAAATTAATATTTTTAGAATAAATGTTTGAAATTTCTTCACTGATTTGAATATGTAGCCTACTCCCTCATTCAAAGAAGGGAGAAAATCAAAATAAATATTTAAAATTTATCTAATTAAATTAGATCTACACGTGAAAAAATATGACGCAAAACCCATTCATTATACATGGAAATGAATTGAACAACATGTTACGGTTAATTCCCATCGGGTTAACATAAAAAACATGAAAAATACCGTATCCTTATTTACAATCAAAATATATACTCACAGACAGCACAAACAACACAGGACAAATGAATACATAATCGTAGAAATCTCTCGTTTGCCAAGGGCATCTAATTTAGTGAAACAAAAACGAGAAAATTATCATTTTTAATTGCAATTTGTTAGCACAAAAATGTCAATGAAAATTTAAAGCATGAAACTCATCTAACAGTGAAAATTTCTTTCCGCCACCAGCTACGACTGATTTTGAAAAGAATAAAATACAATTAGACTAAGTGTTGAATTATTAATAATAACAGTAAATACATATAAACCACTATATACATGATATTTCAATTGAATAAAGCACCCAGAAATTGAGTAAAATAAATAAACAATCAAAATTTATGAAAAATTTAGGATTTTGGAGCCCTTGTAATGTCAAAACCATCTTTAGTATATTCAATTATTCCATTTAATTTTTGCTCTTTGTTTAGCCCGTAGAAGGCGCTAACTTCCAACCATCAAAAATCAAAGATGAAAAAATTTGTGCAAACGCTACGACTTGACATGCAATCATTTAAAATTAGAAAACAAGTACTCGAAAAGAAATAATTTCTGTTTGGGGGAAACAGATTGAAAAAATTTCGAATGTAATAATAATAACAATAAACTCAAACTGCAATTGCCAAATAGCATGAAATTATCAAGCATTACAAAAAATGTGGATGAAATTGAGGAAGATTTGCGAAAGAACGGAAAGCTTGATCAGAAAACGGAAGAGGAAATCTAATTTTGACGGTATTGACTAATTTCTATAGCAATGTTTTCATGCTGAAAAGCCACAAATGCATCAATCAATCAACCTCGACATGAATTACTCAAAAAACAGAGAAAATCACCAAAGATTTTGAAAACTCCGCAAAATATAAAAACATATACTTTTTATAATTATTTCAGTTTGAAATTTCATTTTTGTTGATTTACTCTCTCAGCTTGAGACTAATTCGCTTTTTGAATTCATTTCGTCATTTAATTCATTCTGCTCCGATATATTTCTGCTCGGATAATATGACAATTATATTATTATATACAGTATATTTTTTTAACATAAAATCTTTATACTGCAATCCTGTTGTTCCCCCATATAATCGGATTCCATGCTTTATCGGATATTATGTGCCGGAATCATTGATATGCGTTGATAAGCAGGGCCGACTACTGTGAACATGCTCCTCGTACACATATAATGTGTTGCATAAGTACATGCATGGCCCTAAGACAGTGGTGCGATCTAGGGAAGTCGCGAGAGATTCTCCAAAATAAAAATTTCGAAATAAGAAATTTATTTTTACTTAAAAATATGTGAGAACTAAAGAATATCTCTATCCAGCTGAGCTAATTACTACGTATCATAAAATGTGATTTTATTAAATTCTACTTGTACCGTTAACAATATATCGGCTCCGTCATGCCAGAATCACGAATGTGTAATGTCATTGCGAAAAAAAAGAACGTGTGGGAGAATCATCTGATTTCGAAATAATGTATATTTCTTAAAAATTAAAAACACGGAATAGAATGATATAGATGGCTTCTTTCTCAGCCAGAGATATCAAGTTAAGAGGGGCTACTAATGCCTCTACTTCAGCGCCTCACGACACAGTGCGTGAAATTAGGAAGGCGGATTCATGTATCTCCAGTGGTGTAGATGGTAGCATGCTTGCTCGGTATGCAAGAGGCCTGGGTTCGAGTCCCGGCGGAGACGTGATGACTTTTCTTTCCGAGCTCACCTCAGCATAATATCCGGAAAATAACTGTTTCCACGGAATAGAATGATAATTAATATATGAATATTCGGGGGGGGGGGTGTCAACGTTTTATGAACAGTTTTTGTTTTGTTTTGTTTTTTGTAATGGACGATTTCAAGTGAAGAATCATTTTGAAATCAGATGATTTTGATCTTAATCACCCTGTATGCGAAAATGAAGGGCCATACGCCTCGCTGCACTTCCATCTATCAAAAGGGACACAAAGTATATCAAAAAACAACTTAAATATTTACATGATATTTAAAAAAGAAAACTGAATATCTTGGGAAGTCGATATCGTCTAATTAAAATCGGGACAGTGTTCCGGGAAGGGCTTTCGGGACAGCACGTTTCCTGGCAAAAAAAAGTGATAATGTCCCGGAAAACTGGGACATATGGTCAGTCTATGTGCGAGCCGGAGTTCATATGGTCAGCCTACGCAGGGGTCACCGATAAATTTTTCCGCCAAAAGGGGGTCGCGCTTCAAAAATAATGCCCACCCACCACTGCCCTAAGATACGTATGTTGTCCGACTATTGCTTTTTCATGCACTTGCTAGTGATGCCATCTGTGTTCCCTATTTTAAAGTACGCATAGTAAATGCTTGGATTTTCATCTTATGTCAGTATCGTGTTTTAGGATGGCCTGCTCTCGGCGGGGCAGAGTGTTATTCATCGTTCTGTAATTTTATAAAATGAATTGTTAAATAAATTTCGAAAAATTCAGAAAAATAGTTTTTTTCTGAAACTAAATACGCATTTAGTTTATATATATATATATATATATATATATATATATATATAAACAAAATGCTGTGTTCAAAACATTTTTTTTTCAATAAATTTCCGATGAATATTTTTATATGTACCATATCCACCAGAAATCACTACTCCCTGTCGGTGTTTTATTCCATTTTACTAACCGAATCATAGTATAAGAACCAAAGCGTGATATATGATCATTATAAATGTGAAGGATTATATTTTATGAACATCGTCTCGACGTTTCGTAATAAGAGGAGCTGAAAGAAAAACCTCTATGCATACACATTTAATTTTTCTTTTTTTATATAAAGGAAAAAATAGTTTTATATTTCCCCTCTTCGCACGGGAATACAAAAGAAAGGTATATATTTCGTAAAATAATGAAGAGATTTTGAGAAAAGTGCATACCCTAAATAAGAAGTGGAAAAATACATGACAAGAGCACAAATCCCACCAGAGAAAACTCGCATCATATTCAAACATGTCACTGGAGAAAAACAAAATTGTTTGTTTACTTTGTCCAATTTTTTTTTTACAAATTTCTTTCATCTTCTATATCTTTGTTTTTCTTCCAAAAAGGCAGATACCATATTAACTGAAACAAAAACTCTCATTTGTTATTTAGGTTTTTAGAACTGGGCATGCGTGAGCTTTTCATATAGTTATAAATAGAAAATCTTTCCTTTTTATGTTTTTTTTAGGTACAAAATGCCTAATCTATAATTTTATGTGCGTGATAGGAAAATTTCTCCTCGAGGATTCACTTTAGAGCAGTGTTCTTCAACTGCCGTTCCGCGAAAGGTTTCGATTTTTTCGTATACCCGCTAGATTGATTTTAGATTGAATTTAAATACGAGGTTTGTTCAAAAGGTATCCGACCATAATTTTTCATGCATGCATCAGTGAAACTACGGAGCAGTGATGGTAACCTCTCTTCCAGCAAAATTTCCCTTTTGACCAAATTTTTCCCCCGCATTCTGAAAAATGTGCTGCTATCTAGCGGGGGATATACGTAATCAAGAATTTTACAATAGAAATGTATTGCACTGCATTAATTTTTTTTATTTGTTGCAAAAATTATTTTGTTTGATGAACTCTCACAATTTCCCAACAAATGCTAAGAAATTTCCCACTTGGGTGAATTTTGCCCAATTTTTCCCACGAATATGGTAAATTTCCCACGAGTTACCTTCAGTGCTACGGAGGTTTGGTGTAAGATGCACGTACGTGAGAAATCCTAGTGCGCATGCTTGAATTTTTGCCAGCAGACCGCTGCCGAGTGAGGAAATTGTAAGAGAGCGCCTCGTTGCGAAATTTACATTTTTGACAAAACGGCAGAAAAAACTGGAACAACGCTAATGCATTAATCGTGATACAGCTGCCAATTGGGGCTCAAAACCTGTTGGTAGTACTTACTCCTTGGTGATAGTTGCGCCGTACGATGCGTACTCGTGATAAACCACGCCACTGAAGACAAAGAAGATGTTCAGAATGTCTTTGGCATTGCATCTCCTCGGGACCAGATCGTTAGTGGAAATAGAATGCACAGATCCAGTGCTAACGCTCACCTTGTCTGCAAGTTCTCCGACGACCCTGAGTCACCAGAGTCCTCGTCACCTAGTCAATAACGGACTCATTTCTGGATGTTGAGGACCTAACAGAATGGTTTATCTTTCAAGATCTGTTGAATCTTGAGGATTGTTTCCACTCGAGAATTACCAAACTTCACACCAAATTTGATGCAGTAGCGTTGTTACAGGTTTTTTCGGGTTCGATACGGGCAAGAACATCAGGAACAAGTTCTTTACCTACCGAACCTGGGGCCTTCATTTCCCACCTAACTCCACTGGTTTGGAATTGCATTAACGCGATATATGACCGGAGTTGGTGTGAGGTAAAGTAACACCTAACCACACGTTAGAAGAAGGAAGATGGTGGGAAAGAAAATATATATATATTTGAGTTTTTTTTCAAATTCTCTTGTTATCCGCACTCTACGAGTTTTCTGTTGCTCTTACATGCATACATTAAACGTGTGGGAAAGAAAAAATCATTAACAGGAGTATAAAAAGAAAGGAGAGAAAGATGAAAAAAATTCCGTAGAGAGATAGGGTTACTATAAAGCTGCACGATAGTGAAGAGAGAGAGAAGAAAACACAGAGAATTCGTTTGAATTTATTCCACACGATCACTACACGTGATCGTAAAGAGGTTAAAAAAATTGTAAATAATTGTTATTTTGTGATATAAAAAAATAAAAAATTGAAAAAAAACACAATTTATCAATTCATAAAACAATATTTATTCAATTCAATATCTACTGCATCATTACAGTTTGACATAAAAATTGATTAAATTATTTGAAAATTTACAATCAATTTTCTGTTGAGTTTATGAATCACGATAAAGTAACATTAATCTTTCTCTTTTCACAAATATTTTTGTACAGGAATATTTCTCCCAAAAAACAATTGGCTTTTACGAGAGTGCAAAATTTAAATATTATTAGGAATATAGCATTTTCCATCACAGTAGTAAACATAATTTTCTTCCAAGTTAGAGAAAAATTATAATCCTATTTTAAAGGAAAAATTAGACGCGTTGTTATAATTTTAATTTTTTTTTTAGAACGTGGGTGTCAAAGATATTGTTCGTTTTAGCATGTTATTGAGTGAACATCGTTGTCCCTCTGGATTATCGAATCGTTTCTCCAATTCTGTCTTTATTTAGGGAATAAAAATCTAATGTGGTATATCTAAATTCTATTTCGCGTCTGTCTGGTTTCTTCAAGGAGATCAAATGAAAAACAAGCTTCTCATTCACTAATTGAATTCTTTTCATTTTTCCGCACCTCTTCCCTAATATTTTATACTGTTTCTTATTACAAATATTATTATTACGACGTTCCGTCTGTAGCTGATACAAAACCGATTTTTTTACAGAAATGTATCAACAATGAAAAAGAAGAATATTATCGGGAATCTGGAGATACATTTGTATTTAGATGATTTATGTGAATTTTAAGGAAATTATTTTTTATTCTCAGGATAATTTATTCGTTTATTTAGAGCAACCGACGCTGTCTGGGTTGTCTTCAATTACCGGGAGGATTGAAAAGTGACAAACCATTGTAAAGGCAATATATATATGCATGGCTGAAACGCATTGCTAGGGAACCACGATAACCAAAGTGAACATTTCGAAAGTGATTGTTGAGACTCAAAAACCCTTATTGCCCGACAGTTTTTTTGCCCATTTCGAAGGAATATTAGGGATGGTGTTGAAATAGGATTGTTTCTTCCATTCAAAAATGAATGAAGTTGGGGGGAAACAAATTACAATTTGTGGTTTCTTAATGAGTTTACCTTCAACAATCAACCCATAAATAGAACAATTGTGTATGTAGAAATGTCCTCTCCACTTGTAAATACAAGCTTCTTCGCAAGACAGTTTATATTTTTAGGAGATGATGATAACAAGGAAGAAAATTCTTCTCCGCCCCTACGGGGACAAAGATATATAAGATCCAAGGGAGAAATATTGTTTCCGTAGCTTAGTTTGTAGAGCACTCGGCCAGCAAACGAGAGCCCGGGATTTTCATCCCTGTAGAAGCAGAGATGAATTTTCTTCCTTGTAATCATCTTCTTCAAAAAATATAACCAGTTTTTCGAGGAATCTTGTAAGAACAATTATTGTTTGTTGGTCTAGTTGCGCCATATGTTGTGAATATAAGTAAGTTGCATTGCCAAGGATGCGCGCAGGAGCGTCCTTATATAAAAGTTTCAGAATTTAGTAACCCTAGTCTCCTACCTCCTTTGAATAAGTGAGCTGCGTCAGGGTTGTACATCGTGCTTCGTAAAACTTTCCACTTCGTGTTTGAAGAATAGTACGCCGTGTTTCGGAGAGGTGCTGCCATCTCTCTTTTATATTATAAGCGAGAAACTGATGAAATGCATTTTTCTGAGTTTATTTAATGCTGCGTGTCTGCTTTTCACTTTAGTGAGACTTTTTTGAAAGGCATACCCATTCATATTCACACATTAAACTTGGAAAACCACGGAAAAACAACTTTTTCGGTATCATAATAACCACGCAGACGTACACAGTGGGCATTCTCTTGACTTTCAGCTGATAAAACTGATAAATATTACATGTAAATAATGCCCACACGTCACATATTTCATTCAAATTAAATGCGTATTTATAACAATCGCGATGGCGAAATTATCATAAAATCTCGTGCTTTATCTCGCTGTCTTGGAAATTCTCTCGCAATTTACAGAATTCCACCTGATGCCTCCCGCACGATCGATAAATCGGGTGTTCCCACGTCCGCTTATAATCAGTTGATTTCGACTCTCGAAGCATATGCTAATCATTATTCCAAGCCTATGCATGAATTAATCCATTGAATTATATCTTGAATATTGCCGCGGAACGTAACCACTTACCTAAGCTAGCTTAGTCTGTATAAACACCTAAATATGAAATATATTTCTACAACAATTTTCGGGATGTAAGGTTATTGTTCTGCGTGCGTGTCGTTGTTGTTAAATATGCGAGTGCTGCTTCGAAATGTCGGCACTTTCAGCTGACTGTATATTTCTCGCGTCCTTGTTTAATGCGCACTAACTGACACAATGGTGAATAACACAATGTGTGAGACTTACAAGATGCAATTCATTTCGTCGAAGAATATGCAAAATTTGTGTGTTTCCGTGACACGCTCACTGCACATTTAGTATTCGAGCTGTCACTATGAGAATGCTCACGGAAAGTGTTGACACGGAGATTCACGACTTGACCCAATAGCCTATACGAAATGCGAATACTGCAAACTGTTTGGCCAAGCACAGTAGAGGGGCATACGTAGTATCGACCTTTGAAGAGGGCACGCAGGGTTTAAAGCAGAGAAGGGGAGCCATACGGAATCACTTCTAGAGAAATTTTGAATTATAACTAACCTGCCAGAAGCATTTTGAATCAATAGAAACCGGTGAAGATAACATATACAAAGGGATTTCATTAGAGAAAGACGTTCTCTCCACATGTTAATACAATAAATACGAAAAACTGGCTGCATGAAGAGATATTCATGTCAAAGATTTTTAACAGCTGGCTGATGCGAAGATGCATTTAGGAACGAGAGAGAATTCAACTTTCCCTGCGGGGAATCGAACCCACGCCCTAGACCACTAGACTACAGGGACAACGAATATCTCAATCTTTCCTTGGAGCTCGCGTGCACTGAACGGGACGCTTATAAACAATCTCTACATTTCTAGCAATAGATACATTTACTGAGAAATTGAAATTTCTGGATGTTATGCCGAAACTGATATTTGGAAAGCAAAGTGATTTGTCTCCTCCGGGAATCGAACCTGGATCCCCTTGCATACCGGGCAAGTGCGCACGTATGCAAGGGGACCTGATAATATTATAAAATATTCTCAAGAAGTTATAGAAATATTCCAGAAATTTCACTCGATTTCCTAGTTTTATACAGTATTATGATTAAAACCACACGTTCTGTAAAAACCCCACCATTTCATAAAAAGTGCCTCGGCAGTGCCTAGGAAGTTGCTTTAACGTAAACTGATCGATCATAATCAGTATTGGTTTTACCGACATCGAGAAACGGTATCCCTTGATCATTCTCATAAGTACGAATGTTAACACTATTGTTTATAATGTTTTTCCTAAAATCCAAAAGACTGCAAGATCCAGACTATCATTCAGATCCAATGGTTGGTATACATATCGTATGGCTTACGTTAAAAAGTAACATTACAGTGCAATGTTGGATATTAGGAACATTTCATAAGACAGGTATTTGATAATTAAATTCCACATCACGAAATTTCTAAACCAAACTTTTAATGGAATGCCACCGGAGTTCTATTAAGCTTAAAGTGATGTTTAAAATAATGAAGAATAATGGAACGGAAGTGAATAGACTTCTACTCATGATAAGCGTACAACGCTGTCGAATCATCATGTTCCGTCAACTCTTTAATTCCAAGTATTTTGTGTAATGAGTTCTTGACAGCGGGTGATTAATTATATCTTCTTTGGAAATGAATTATAACGAGGATATTTTTGGAAATTTTATTTTATTTTGGGCATTCTTTTCGACAAACGCGATGAGTCTCTCTCTCTCTCTCTCCAATAATTTCTTGTAAGTTATGAATATATCATAACCGTCACAACCAGAAAAAATTTCACTCTTTTTTCTCGAATCAAATTTTCTTAAATTTTAGAATAACGTATTTTTATGCATTTTAGACGTTATACAGGGTGTAACTAAACTAACGGTCAGAGCTTTAAGGGGGTGATAGAACTAACCAAAACAAGCAACTCTCACCATGCAATGTGAGGTCGACAAGCAGGCGGTGAGAGGTCACCTGAAAGTGAAGAACACAGTAAAGAAGAATAATAAAGGATAAAGAATCCTTATTATCGGAAACTTTACATTGAATTGACTTGATTTGTTTGAAAAAACCGATAAGATATGTCTTATAAATAATGTTTATAAATCACAGAACATTTTACATAAGTGACAATATTAAAAAATGTTTGAATCTATATTTCGATCAAATTCGATTCAATAAAAACTTATGACTTCAATTTCAAATTGAGTTTGGAGTTTTAGAAGACAACACCAAAATATGTATTGTCTCCATTATGAACAGTAACTTGCGCATTCTTGGAAGCATCAGATCATCTCCTCGCAAGTACAATTCGAGAAGAGTTTCTTGGAACACAAGCAACACGCACACACAGTGTAATCGAAAGTAATTTCGAAATCTGTGAATATTAACCAAAAATTACCTCAAATGTGAGAGCCGATCTCCCCTTTAAAAAGTCTCACCACAGAGAGCAACAGGCTTCTTCAGCGGTACAATTATTTAATCATTCCATTTCACTCGTATTTAGAAAAATTGATAGCCGATGGCAGCACTACACATAACAAGCATTACGCACAAACAAACTTCACGTTAGGTTCACAACACGTGCACGCATATTCCGGCATGTGCCAATTCCTTAAACGTTCTGTAGAAGAATGTGTACGAGGCACATATACGGTCAAGTAGTAGTCTTTACTGATTGCTCTGGGGTCGGTTACTACTGTTGCGCCACTGTGTGGTCGCTCTCCCAGTCTGAATGCTGAAAGGCTTTTCCAGCGTGACTTCTTAACCGCTTATATCCCCTTTGGGGACAGAGTGGGAGTCATGCTCTGCTTCAGTGGTCAAGTAGTAGAAGCAGTAACCTGAATTTCTTAACCAATTCCTATATTTCTTTACATCTACCGAATAGGTGAGTAAAATGAATAAATTATATTTTCATAGCATCTATATTAATAATATATAGTCACAAGAAATAATCGATTAATCATCTGATTAAAAATTTTTGATTAACCAGTTAAAAATTATAATCGATTCCAAGCCCTAGTTTTGATATTTTCAACGTCCTAACTTTCAACCATTCCGTTAAGTTTTTGCATATATTCAAACTATGGAACAATTATGCAATTTTCATTGCTGTCAAAATTATATTAGGACTTATAAATGCAGATGAGCATGAAATAAATGCGATTTGAACAGAAAATTATATTTAGAGAGATTTAGATGACTTTTTTCTCAGCCAGAGATATCAAGGAAACAGTTATTTTTCCGGATATTATGCTGAGGTGAGCTCGGAAAGAAAAGTCATCACGTCTCCGCCGGGACTCGAACCCAGGCCCTCTTGCATACCGGGCAAGCATGCTGCCCGGATGCAAGACTGATGACTGCATCCGTGATGACTTTTCTTTCCGAGCTCACCTCAGCATAATATCCGGAAAAATAACTGTTTCCTTGATATCTCTGGCTGAGAAAAAAGTCATCTAAATCTCTCTAAACTGTCCCACCCGGGGGCCATTTCCTGAAGTTAAGAGAGGCTACTAATGCCTCTACTTCAGCGCCTCACGACACAGTGCGTGAAATTAGGAAGGCAGATTCATGTGTCTCCAGTGGTGTAGATGGTAGCATGCTTGCCCGGTATGCAAGAGGGCCTGGGTTCGAGTCCCGGCGGAGACGTGATGACTTTTCTTTCCGAGCTCACCTCAGCATAATATCCGGAAAAATAACTGTTTCCTAGAAAATTATATTGTTTTTCCCCGCGAAAAGGCACTACCTGATTTTGCGGATAAGCGCAAACTACGCAGATGTAAATCCTAAGAAAAATATTTCATTTCCTTTATAACTACCAATATTACCAAATAGAGTAAATATATATGCAAATTTTTCCTACTTACTTTCTCTGTATTAAAAATTCTTCTGATGACGAGCCATGGAAACGTTTTACAGTTGCCCACGAACCAGCTACAACGGCTGGTACACCTGGATGGGGAAGAACATGAGGGTGTCAATCAATTAAACGCAAAAAATGAATGTGTATACACAATACCATTATTAGTGAAATCTCGATAAAACGGTATTTCTGCTGACCAAGAAAGAATATAGTTAAAACTTTGTTAAAAAGCGTTGTATCGAGTATTGTTGCAGCCAAGTTTCGATGTATATTAATGTCACAAAACAGTCGAATTTCCAATTTATTAAATGTGCATTACCATCTTTTGGTAGATAATAATTCAAAAATATATATATACAAGAATGATCAAAGAAGCGGAGATGAAATTCAGAAACAAAATTCTCTCGTGTCTAAGCTGGGAATCGAACCACCAACCCCTCGTGTTCCGGCCGAGTGCTCTAAGAGGGCGTATATTTTCTTCCCTTACAGCAAATGTGTGAGCTAAACAAGACTGCGCATGAGCAGTCTCCAAGCTTAGCTAATAGCTCTTGACGGTAATAACTCCCTGCATTCGAACAAATCCCACCGATAAGCTGTGGTGCATTTTTCAAGTTTTATAAAAGTTATTTTATGAAAACTTTTGCAATCCCTCCAAACCCAGTGTCCCCCCTCCCTAAAGGAATCGATGCAGCGAATGCTCCTATTATGACTTTATGTGTGCATAACCTACACAGTAATAATGTACAAATTCATTTTACACTGATATACGCTTAGGCCGGGATTACACTATAAAAGTATTATAAGAGTTATTTTATAAAACTAGAAAAATGCAACCAATACGTATACCGGTTACATTCGAGCAAACGCAACCTATCTGTTAACTGGTTGCATTTGTCAAGTTTTATAAAAGACATTTTTAGAAAACTTTTATAGTGTGAGTGCCTTAGTGTTGAGTTTGAAACAAATATTTTTTAATCGTATTTTATTAAATTTTTGTGTATGCGACTACTTCAACTGCAAAAATGTAGTAAGTGAGAGAGAGAGAGAAAGAAAGAGTAACAGTTGCAATTATTATAGCCATGTAGTATAACATAATTACCATGCGAAATGTGTACTTACCCCAGCCGATGATCAAGTAAACACGAAACTTCACTTTCTCTATGGATAATGCTTTTACCACGAGAGTGTACAAGTACAGACCTTCCACGAACATCCAAAAGAAATTCGTACCCATGAGATACATCAACAGAATCACAAGAAAACATGATACCTGCGGAGAATTTTCGCATTTTCGTCTCAAATCATCTAATTATATTATTAAGAATGACTAATTCTATTCAATTTTTAAAAGTATTGCGTATCGTATTCGGGAAGAAACTAAAATAATTATTTTAATTTCGGTATTATATGGAAAAGTAAAAACACCCACACACACAAATGGAAAATTCAATGTATCTATAGTATATCTATTTGAATATTTTAGGGAAAATATTTATTTTTTTTTAATTTTCTATTGGAACTGAATTTAAGGAGTTTCGGAATTTCAGATTATTTTTGTATCACACTGGACCGAATTTCTTCACCAGCTTTCACATGTTCATAAATTTTGTAGGCACGTAGATACAGGGTGTCCCATAAATAGTAAACGGATTTTGAAAAAAATCATAAATATCAACAAATTGACGCATGGGAGTGCGGTCAATCAAATCTCTATAAGTTGAATGTCCGCAGCGGCGGACAGAAAACTTCGAGTAATCGGAAATTACGATTTTTAGAGCAGGGAAAAGAAAGATTTTTTAAAATAACAGCGCTATCTACGAATATTTTATAAGTGTAAAACTGCTTTATACGAAGAAATTCGAAAGATAAGTTATTCTTATTTGATAAGTTATTCTTATTAATAAGTTATTCTTATTAATAAGTTATTCTTATTAATAAGTTATTCTTATTAATAAGTTATTCTTATTAATAAGTTATTCATACTTAATTTTTTGAGAATGATAATATTTAGAAATAAACTCGACGTACATAGTGTATATTATATGGAAGCAGACGCGTAGGTAATATTCATATAAATGAAACGAGTTGTAAATAAAGTGTATACAAGATTGTTTTTAATAAAAAAAAAACAGATTTTTTGGTCTGTCTTTCTTTCTGTTCTTTGCAAGCAGACAAATGAATCTGCTAAAATATATTGCTAAAGGCTGAATTATATCTCTAAATGCTAATTCGGTTGCTTAATGATCGATTCTGTTGCTAAATGCGCAATGCTGTTGCTAAATAGGCAATTCCGTTGCTAAATGCGCAATTCTGTTGCTAAATAGGCAATTCTGTTGCTAAATAGGCAATTCTGTTGCTAAATAGGCAATTCTGTTGCTAAATAGGCAATTCTGTTGCTAAATGCGCAATTGCTGAATTCTGAATTCCATTGCTAAATTCTGAATTCCATTGCTAAATTCTGAATTCCATTGCTAAATTCTGAATTCCATTGCTAAATTCTGAATTCCATTGCTAAATTCTGAATTTTATTGCTAAATGCTCATTTCTGTTGCGAAATTCCATTTCGAGGCAAATGGCATCTTTCAGTTCAGACAAAGTTTGAAGTTCACCCAACTTGTGTCAGCTGAAAGGTGATATACGTCGCACGCAAGATCTCTACTATGACTACTACTACTACTTAACCGCTTGATTTTTGCTTGAATTTTCATGTTACGTCAGTATCGTGTTGTAGGTCTGCTCGCTCTCTGCGGAGAGACTTTTTAAGTGGGAGATTGGGGGAAGCTCGTATTTACGCCTCGAAGTTGGTAAACCGCAGGAAACCACCTTCAGAAGACCACCACTATGCGTCAACTGAATTAGAACCTGGATCTTAGCGATGAGAGTCCAGCACGATGCCTACACGAACGCACAGTGACTGCTATCGACTACGACATGCGGTACGCAAGTTCTTCCACGAAATGTTTTGCAGGGTTTTCTCGCATATGGAGAGGAGGGGACATGGAATATATTTGTGTTGTTTTTACATTCTCAAGTGAAAATGAATGCTTGCAATTTATTATTCTCTAAATGCATTTCATGTATTTTATTACCGTGGTTGCTACCTATCGGCGAGAATTTCAATTATTTCTTTTTCTTATATGAAAAATAAGTCTTTGGGTGCAAACTGCACTCCGGTACGTAAATTTATGCATAGATATTTATGTTTTTCTTTTAAATTCGTGCAAATTTATAGGACAGCCTATATTATATTTTTTTCTCTGCAGAATAAAATCTGGAGGAAATAAATTCCATATAATATACACTTACATTGGTGGCCGTCGCGTTATGATTAGACTGTAATGTTGCTGTCAATATCCACGTGATGTCGATTAAGATGTACGTCACTAAGAGATTAGTGTGAATGGTGTTTCTCAGACATCTCAACTCTCTGAAGAAATCACAAAAGAAACATAAACAACGTATTTCAGATGTCATATATTTATAGATAGTACAGATTGTTTAAAACCATTCAAAACATTGAAAAATATTTTTTTCTTATTTGAGGTAGAATTAATCGTTAATATATTCAGTATTTTACCTACCAGAAAACGAGTCACAAAATTACACAAACAAATCAATATGTGATACAATAAATACTGCTCTGTGAGAAAAGGAGCCAATACCAAGAAAAACTTTGATAATCTTTAATTCAACATCCGAAAAACCGAAATATTTTGCCCTTCTCCTTGTCTGTAATTGCTATTGTAGGATAATGTACAGGGTCTTTGCAATTAGAGTCCCACTTTGAAATGGCCATAAAAGGGAAACTACCGGACAAAATATTATCAAACTTGATAATATTTTACAGGGGGTTATGGGATTCAATTATCCGCAAAAAAAAAAGTTCAAAAACTCACCACCAGCGTGGAATGGCGCTGTATGCAATATTGTTAAACGAAACAAGACATGACGACATCGATTTAAAATGCTTTTAATCGTTTCTAAAACGTGTTACAAAGCATGTTCAATGTGGCTTCCTCCATTTTCTGAAAGCAAGTGAAATCGCATTACTGTGTTCTCAACAGTAGCTCTTAGCATATCAAGAGGAATGTTATAGACACGTCGGTGCATCGCATTTTTCAATTCCGCCAAATTGTTTGTTATAACCATTAACAGTGGCTTTGAGGTAACCCCATAGCAATATTCCATACAGCGTCATTCCCCACTGGTGGTGAGTTTTGAACTAATCCCCCCCCCGGAAAATTGAATCCCATGACCTCCTGTAGACCATTACCAAGTTTGGTAACATTTTGTCAGGTAGTTTTCCTTTTATGGCCATTTCAAAGGGAACTTTAATTATAAAGACCTTGTATATCAGAGGTTTTTAACCTATGGATCGCGCCACAAACTTGGGTAGCAGGACCTTCCAAAATATTTCGTTCAAATCAACAAAAGCCAGGGGATCTTGGGCTTTGATTCGCAGGGGCTGGGTCGTACAAATCCACTTAGAGCCAGGGATTATTGGGATGGGTCACGACCCAAACTTGGTTCATAGGGCTTCTAAGATGGGTCGTTCAGATCTACTAACTTCAAGTGACTCTTGAGATATAAATCCTGACACAGACTTGATTCACAGGGACTCTTGATAATTTTAAGGTCGGATTTTGTTTTTTGGCTCAAGGAGAGAGTGGTTTCATGTAGTCCGGGCCAGTGCCCAATCAATCTTCTTAACACATAGTATTGGCATGCCTTATTCCATTATCAAAGTATAGTTGTGATCAAAAAAAGTTAGCCGTAATATACTCAGTGTACAAAAACTAATACTGTTTTTATAGATGTTATCTTTCACGCATTATCTTTTTTTTATCTTTCTTTTTTTTTTTTGGTAGAATTTGAGGAGAAATGAACATTTCTCTCGGATTCATTCGGCCATTTGTTCTGGAAGTTACCTCTGCGTTCTCGTAATTCCGTCAAGCACAAACACTGCTGGCTGCTCACGTTTGTGGTGGTGAAGAAAACTTGAGACTTGGAGCGGAAATTTTCCTTATACAACCTCAAGAGAATTTTCACGGGGCTATAGGAAAAATTTTACGAGACTTTTGAACAAATCGAATTTTTTGAAGTACAGACAGTAATTCCATGAGAGTGAATTTCCGCCACCCTTCTCGGAACTTATCATTGGTTTTTGCGGTTTCTTGAGAAGAAAATGAAATTTCTCGAAGAAATTATCGGTCACTGCCGTCTATACTTCGATTTGATTGAGAATTTTCGATCAATACCTGCTACTCACGGAGCCCAACAAAAAATATGTTGGAAAAAGTTTTTGATACCAAAAAAGTCAAAGTAAAGAAATTTCTGAAACGTGTAAAAACCAAAAAAAAAAAAATATATATATAGAGTGAGACGACTTTTTTCTCAAGGAGCTAGGACATTTTCTGGATATTATACCGAGGTGAACTTGGAAAGAAAAGTTACCTGGTGTCTTCCGGATTTTATTTTCTCGTGGATAAAAATTATCCACTTGACAACGTAACGGATATAAACTGACGAGCCAAAAAAACTGGTACAGTCATGCGTATGTAAATAAAGAGATATGGAACCAATCAGAGTACGGCGCTGCGGTCGGCAACGCCTATATAACACACCAAGTGTCTGGCATAGTTGTTAGATCGGTTACTGCTGCTACAATGGCAGGTTATCGAGATTTAAGTGAGTTTGAACGTGGTGTTGGCGCACGAGAAATGGGACATAGCATCTCCGAGGTAGCGATGAAATTTGGATTTTCACGTACGACCATTTCACGAGTGTACCGTGAATATTGGGAATCCGGTAAAAATATAAATCTACGACATCGCTGCGGCCGGAAAACGATCATGCAAGAACGGGACCAACAACGACTGACGAGAATCATTAAACGTGACAGACGTGCAACCCTTCCGCAAATTGCTGCAGATTTCAATGCTGGGCCATCAACAAGTGTCAGCGTGAAAACCATTCAACGAAACATCATCGATATGGGCTTTCGGGGCCGAAGGCCCACTCGTGTACCCTTGATGACTGCACGACACAAAGCTTTACGCCTCGCTTGGGCCCGACTACACCGACATTGGACTGTTGAGGACTGGAAACACGTTGCCTGGTCTGACGAGTCTCGGTTCCAATTGCTTCGAGCTGATGGACGTGTACGGGTATGGAGACAACTTTATGAATCCATGGACCCTACATGTC
Organism: Pholcus phalangioides; assembly: GCF_987345545.1. NCBI lineage: Eukaryota > Metazoa > Arthropoda > Arachnida > Araneae > Pholcidae > Pholcus > Pholcus phalangioides. Next base: position 9,966,668 of record NW_028301606.1, read on the forward strand.
AACAGGGGACTGTTCAAGCTGGTGGAGGCTCTGTGATGGTATGGGGCGTGTGCAGTTGGCGGGATATGGGACCCCTGATACGTCTAGATACGACTCTGACAGGTGATAGGTACGTAAGCATCCTGTCTGATCACCTGCACCCATTCATGTCCATTGTGCATTCCGACGGACTTGGACAATTTCAGCAGGACAATGCGACACCCCACACGTCCAGAATTGCTACAAAGTGGCTCCAGGAACACTCTTCTGCCTTTAGACACTTCCGCTGGCCACCTAAATCCCCAGACATGAACATTATTGAACATATCTGGGATGCCTTGCAACGTGCTGTTCAGAAGAGATCTACACCCCCTCTTACTCCAACGGATTTATGGACAGCCCTGCAGGATTCATGGTGTCAATTACCTCCAGCACTACTTCAGACATTAGTCGAGTCCATGCCACGTCGTGTTGCGACACTTCTGTGAGCTCGCGGGGGCCCTACACGATATTAGGCAGGTGTACTTGTTTTTTTTGGCTCTTCAGCGTATTTACTTTTTCTGTCCAATTTGGTTTTTTTTTTGTTCAAAAATTCAAGCGATTAAGGTTAGTTTTTCCCCCAGTAAATCAACCGAAAGAGAATGGGTCGTACAGTTCTACCAACAGCCAGGGTCTCTTGAGCTACGGTTCACGACCCAAACTTGATTCGCGGTGGTTTCCAAAATGGGTCGTACACATCCCCTAACAGGTAGGGGCTGCTCTTGGGCTATGGTCCCGAACCAAATTTGATTCCCTAGGAGCTACTGAGATGGGTCGTTCAAATTTACTTACAGCTAGGGATTCTTGAGCTATGGATCAAGACGTTGTTGAGGTCTCCGTTGAACTATCTCTACTTTGATTTGAGCGAGAACTATCCATAAACACCAGTCACTCAAGAAACCCGAAAGGAAAAAGCAAGTTTTTAATGTCAAAAAAAGGTCAAATGAACGACTTCTAAAACGAAAAGACACCAAAAACATTACGTTTCAAAAAAACGTCATTTTTTCATAAAACGAAAACAGAATTGGAAACGTATTTTTTTACGTTATTAGTCCGTAAATAAAATTCCCGTAAATAATTGTGTTCAAAAATTAAAGCGATTTTAAGGCTAGTTCTTCCCGAGTAAATAAACAGAAATAGAATGGATCGTACAATTCCATCAGCAGCCAGGGGCTCTTGAGGTACAGATCGCGATCCAGACTTGATTCGCAGCAGCTTCCGAGAAGGGTCGTATATACCCCTAACAGGCAGGGCCCTTGAGCTATGGGACCCGACCCAGCCATGATTCCCACGAGCTTCTGAGATGAGTAGTACAAATCCAATTAAAGCTAGGGATTAAACTGCTGGTCACGACCCAAAGTTTATTCGCATGGGTCTTCGAAGACGAATCGTTTAAATCTGCCTACAGCCAGGAATATTGAGTCATGGGTCATGAACCAAATGATTTGCAGGGACTCCCGAGATACGGCGTACAAATCCACTAACAGGCAGGAGATATTGGGCTGTGGTCCCGAACCAGATTTGATTCCCAGGAGCTTCTGAGACGGGTCTTACAAATCCACTAACAGCAAGGGGCTCTTGAGCGTTGGGTGAAGACGTTTTTGCGAACCGTTGAACTAGCTCCATCTCGATTTAATTTAGAATTATCGATAAACAACAGCTAAACACGAAGCCAGAAAAAAAGTTGAAAAATTTCCAATTTCAAAGAATTCTACAACGACAAAAAAATTCTAACCAAAAACGATTCTAACCAAAAAAATTACGATAAAAAAAGTCAATTTTAAGTAAAACAAAATTAAAATCGGAAAAGCATTTTTCCACGTTACTGCTTTTACCATTTCCGTAGATAACTATTTTCAATTATTTTAATCACACTGTAGAGAATTTACAGGATTTTATTTGTACGTGAATAAAAATTATCCACTTGTTGTATCCGTTATAAAACATAACGGATACATTTACTTCTCTGTTCCAATTTTGTTTCTTTTGTTCAAAAATTTAAGCGATTAAGGCTAGTTTTTTCCCAGAGTAAATGAACGGAAGCGAGAATTTCCGTCCATTGGTTTCAGCTGCGAAAATATCTACTAAAAATAAAATGGAAATATTCTCATCACAAAAGTGCAAACAGCAGAGATTTTTCCTCCATCAAATGTCCTCGAGGGAAACTAAAAACGAGGTTTTTCGTGGTTTTTTTTTTAAGTGGAAATTTGTATACTAACTCAATTTGCTTTTACTAATACTACGTGCGTGAGTGAATTGACGCCTATTTCCAGAAAAATATCTGAAGCTCGATTTTTGTTGCTGGTAAATGAAATTACAAAAGGATTTTTCCTCTCACGTCCTTTTATCTTTTAAGTATTCCATGTTTTTTTTATGCTCTTATCTCATTTTTTTTTCTATTCTATTCATCTCTATGCAAATTTTGTTGTCTATTTTTGGTTCTTTACTATCGACACGTGTTATCTTCTTATCAGTTCTGATTGGTGACAACGAACAACTGAAAAGTCGTGAATTGACTGAAGATATATATTCAGAGTTAAACTTCCCTAAAAATAGTGACTGTTTCTTGGGATTAAATATTTGTATTCAAGTTTTTCAGATTATTTCATAGAAAGAAATTAGAGTTTTATCAAAATAAACATTGACTGCGTCCCAAGCAACGACAAATGCTATATATTTATGGAATGATTTATTTTGAGGAGATATCGCTCCTAAGGAGAATAAAATTCAGCTGAGTTCTTCATCTACTCCCCTAGTTACGGACCTTTCGAGTTATGAACCAGAATATCTGCTGTTTCCACACGGGTAAAGGGCTTGCATCCCGGAAGGGACAGAGCCCGGGTCGTGTCTCGTGTATGACAGAATATCTTTTTTTTTTTTTTCAAGCTGAGCACAACTCAGGTCTATCGCCATGGGCAATATAGCGAGTTGTGCCGGAATCGTAAGTGTGTGTACCTAACAGTCTGAGTGCGTATCTAGTGTTGTGTATGATTTTTCAGTGCTGCCATCTATATCTCAGAAGTGAAGTGAGTGATGTGTAGTGACTGAATATTTGTACTGTTTGTAGGCCTGTTGCTCTCTGTGGCGAGACTTTTTAACGGGGAGATCGGCTCACATTTGCACCTCGAAGTTGGGAACCACAGAAAACCAACTTCAGCCGACCGCCACTGTGGCGACGGTGGGGCTCGAACCCGGAGTCCGTCACTATGACCACTCGGCCACCACAGCGGCTTGACAGAATATCTGCTTCCACTTTGGTAAAGGGTATACATCTGGGAAGGGACAGAGCACGGGTCGTGTCTGGTGTGACGGAATATCTGCTGCTCTTGGCGAATTGAAAATCGAATTTGAAACAAATACTTTCAGAAAAAATGCTTATCCACTTGCCTGACATGTCCGTGTCTGACACCACGGGCATCCACTTCTTCTGGAAATTGAGTTGTCCGAGCGTAGCAGGGGCATCGCTATCTCTGCCTCTAAAGGGTGCCAACGTTTAACAAAAAGTAAAAATTTAACTAAACAAAAGCTATGGCTTCATTCAAAATTCACCTCCGGATGACGACACTAGATGAAGGGGTATGAACTGTTATCATAGCAGTATTTGGGACTCCGATAAACCAATTATGGTTCTGGTTCTTACGTGTCCGGCCCTGGCTTAACAAAAGCTTCGACTTGTGGATGATGCTCGTAAGATTGAGCTCATAGTGGAGCGAAGAGGTACAGTTTAATATTTGCGACCAGGTAGAAAGAAATGCGTAGGGGTGGAGCAAGAGATGCCGCACGTAGTAAAAGTGGAAGAGAAAATGCCCGGAGGTTTTCTGAAATGTTAGGGTGTGATGATGATGATGATGATGATCTCTCCGCAGAAGAGGGGAAGGAAAAAATACAGAAACGGACCAATCAGCAGATTGAGGTGAAACAAACAGGTTTATTCAAATTGGGCACCTCGTTCTTTCTTTCGCCTTGCTTTTTCGAAGTATAGAACAAAGCAATACAATTTTTTTCGTCCCCATTACTCACTCCCGTACCTCTTGGTCACTTCATTATGTGCACGTACTTAGTCAGGAAATGACTGAATTTTATTCATTCACTCATTTATTCTTTAAAATATACGGATATTACATATTACTAATTGAAGCCGCACTTCGTAAATTAATTTCGACGCATTTTGCAACTGAATAAAGCCTAGACATAGCATGTGTTTGATGTTGAGCACTGAGATACAGGTTATACCTCAAGTAATTTTCAACACGCACACAACCAAGGTCTCTCTATTTTTATTTCTCTCATTAGCCATTAAATATTCAGTCTTTTATTAATAGGGGCGTGGTCTATGTTATCATCCTTTTTATAGCTATCATTTTTTTATTTGGCCACGATTCCCTGTGGTTTGTCACCGTATATTGATTTCGTCCTTCACTGCATCTATATCATCGATCGATCGATCGATCGAATGAGGAATAGTAAAAATATTATGTCAACGAATCGATCGATCGAATGAGGAATAGTAAAAATATTATGTCAACGAATCGATCGATCGATCGATCGATCGATTCGTTGACATAATATTTTTACTATTCCTCAACATCGATTTTGAAGAATCTACACCAACCCACCTATTTCGATTCGCTCTTTTAGTGGATTTTTAATTTCACCGAAGTAATAATTTTCCATCCGAAACAGAGAGAGATTAAGTTACACGAAATTGGTGCTCATTTGGAGATGTTTTACAAGAAGGATTTCAGAACCAAAATTTCAATAAGTTCCAAATATTTTTTGCTACATTATACAATTTTTTTTGTGACGCACTGTATTTTCACGAAGTGACTTCTGAATACATTTTGAACATTTTTTTTTTTTGAATTGAAACCATACCTCTACGACGAACGGTTGATAAGATAAATCCGGAATTAGGACTCACAGGACATCCTGTATACCGCTGCCTCTTATCTACTACCAAACCACACATACAACCTCACTCACATTCCTCTGAGGAATTTCTTATGAACAGGTATATGTTGGAATGTGTGTGTATACGTATTGTGAACATAACGCGAAGTTTGTTGCTGTGTAAAACTGGTTGTGTGTAGTGCTGCTATCAACTTTTCTAACTATGAGTGAAGTGCAATGATTGAATAATTATGCCGTTTTCTGTGGCGAAACTTTTTAATGGGGAAATTGGCTCGCGTTTGCGACTCGAATTTGGGAACCACAGAAAACAAACTTCTGAAAAAATCGAATGCGTATCCTCGTGATGCAAGTCTGTCACTATAACCACTTGGCCACCACAGTGGCGCCGCCTCTTGTCTGCAGATTTCTGTCTGAGATCGGAATGAAAATAGATCAAAATAAATTTTTAAAAAATATTTTTTTGAAGATCTATAGATGGCGTATATAAATATGAGTAGAAAATCGATATATATATCATTTCAAATGTCATGAAGAATGGAAAAGGGTTGTTCGTCATGTTTTGCCAAAAATATATTTTTTGAAGGAAAAAAAATATATATTTATATATACATATATATATATATATATTTTTTTTTTTTTTTTGGCAAAACATGACGAACAACCCTTTTCCATTCTTTGACTTCATTGTTCACGAATAAAATTCTCGTATGCGGATTATACGCCGCACCAGACTATTCGAAGATTTTGTTTTAAAAACTGGTGAAATTTGCATCAGTGCGTCTCATATTCTGCCGCAGTTTATACGAAGGAAAATGCAATGCATTCACATGTCAGCATATCTAATTCTAACAAAACTGTATCATATTTCCATAAAGATAGAAACTAGATAATATCTTCAATTTACATCGATCTAACTTAATATTTCTTCACAATTTCAATCACAAATTAATATTCGCACACAATGCAAATTACCATAACCCACCTAATAAGAAAACTTCAGAAAACGGTTAGTTTACTAACAACGTTCATACTAATTAACGATTAAAATATATAACATTTAATTCCCGACAAAATAGCACGAATTTACTTACTTGAAATACAGCAATATGAAGAGCGCTATGCACAAAGCGATCAAAGATACGCCGTATCCGACGTAGTAGATCGTAGCAGCTTCTTTCATATTCCATAACACCTGTGAAGACGTGAACATAGTTATTATTCAAATTAAATTACGGCCACTAATATGAATGATAGCCAACGTTCGAATAGAGTCGAGCTTCAATTAGCGAATAATTAAATTAAGGCGCTTACATTCATCCGACAGAATAGGTATGGGGGAAGAGATACCTTGGGATACTACGAACACTGCTTTGACATTAAACGACATGGGGGCATTAATTTAGCGAACGCTAACACCGTGGGATATTGAAAACATCAAAGTACAATGTCTAGTTGTAATCTTGAGTCTAGTTATATTTGAGTTCACCGCTCTGATTAAATCTCCTTGGATTCCATTCATGTCTTTTCATTTTTAGGTATGTTTCGAATGTCGAGCATCCTAGTTATTCATGTTCATTCACGGCAAAAATTTAGGGTACGAGGAAAAAAAAATTTTAACCCTCGAAATGGCGTCATTTATGAATACGTTTTTGCATAATTTATTGAAGTTAACAGCTCTTATACAATTTTTCAGGAGTCATGTTCATATGCCTTACAGTATGTCGGTACCGAATGTAATTAAAAGCTTTATTTACTTCTCGAAATGAATTTTAGGAACTAACAACTTACTAAGGCTCGCTCCTTCGTGTAATTTGTTGAAGAACCGAGGGAGGTGAATTTAATAATTTACAGACAATTATTTCTTTACTGATGCTTGCTTGTCTTTTTATGTCGTTTCAAAGGATTTCTCAGTAAGAAAAAGTTTTGCACAAATATAGATGATTATTTTATGGCTGGTGGTTCGTAAATGCAGCACAAGCATGTGGAGAAATTAGGTAGTTCTCGTAATGGATCTAGCTCACGGGGTAATGAAAGAATTTTAAAAGCTACGCTTACGTATACAGTCGACTCCGCCCCTTAGGCCGGCATTACACTGTAAAAGTTTTGTAAAATATCTTCTTCAAAACTTGTGTGAAGAAGAAAAAAAAACAACCAATAAGCCGATAATTAGTTGCATTCAATTGTAACCGATACGCTTATTGGTTACATACTTTAAATTTTATCGAAGAGCTTCATTCTAGCAATTAGTCATATTCGTAGTTAAAAAAGTCATTGTTGAAGGTTTTTGGTATCATTTGTGCTTTTTATAGGTTAACAAAAAAATATTTACTGCAGAAGTTTTTAATATTTCGACGATTAATTTACGTGCATTACTTTGAGAAATAATCTTTCAACGTCGTCCGGTTATCGAGTGATCTAAATTGCTTCAATGGCTCTTCATTCTCCCTCATTTCCCCGAAAGGGCGATATTGCCCACTTTTCAAAACACTAGCATGGGCATTATGTTTGAACCAGCAACTCAAAGTGTAACTCGAGTCATTTTACTGTACCTCTAGTTTCTGAAGTAAATAAACCAGTACATGGATTTAAAGCAATATAATCTCCTCATACCATGCAAACAACAAACAGAATTTCGCGTACTACTTGAACTCACTTTAACGTTTCCAAAACATTCACGATTATGCAAATTAGATTGTAAACACGACTACCTGCAGCTCGTCTACTTTACCGCACACCAACTCCGGTAAAATATCTCTATACAGTAATATTCAACCAGTGGAGTTGGATGGGAAATGAGGAAGACACCATGTATCGGTTGTCGCCCCAGGCTCGATAGATAGCAAAGAATTTGTTTCTGACGTTCTATGCGCGGATTCAAACCCGTGTTACCTTGACGGTATACCTCCATAGTGGAAGACGTGCATCTTGCCACTCTGGCACTACTGCAGCTCGAATCAAGTAAGGGTGACCAAGTGAGTAACTATATGACTGAGTGTGAGTGACTGTATGGTTGAGTGAATGACCACGTGGTCAAGTGAGTGACCGTATGAGTGACCGTGTAAGGGGGTAAATGTCCAACTCAGTTGATGAAATCTCTCCCACTTTCACTACGTCGCTCATACAGTGAGGTCAGGTGAAATGTCGGAGGCAAAGTTTCCGTAAACCTTGTTTTCTATATTGCAAGTAAAAGTAGCAGATGCCTGAATTTTCACGTTCAAATGTAAGTACCGCGTTGAATGTCTGTCCGATCTTAAGTAATGATCAAACTTCTTTCTTACGCGTGTGTGTGTGTGTGTGAATTTCAATAATCATTATTTCCCAAAGATGAAAAAAAAAACATTATTATATCAAACCTGCAGTATTTCTTCATCATGGAGCTTCAGGGGTTTACAGTGCCTGTAGTTTGCCCACGTTGACCAAGTGCCATTGGCGTAACAGAAACGGCTCGCATTGCCTGCATCAATTGAAAAAGATTTAAAGTCGTTATATATAAATATGTATACGCACAGGGTGCATAGAGTATGCGCTCGAGAATCAGATGAGAAACAAAAGCCTATCTCCTACGGTTACGGTCACAAACAGTCTCGCCACAGAGAGCAACAGGCCTACAACGGTATAATTATTGATTCATTACACTTCACTCACTATGAGTTGAGAAAAACTCATAGTTAAAAAAATTGATTGTAGATTGCAGCATTATACATCACAAGCATTACACGGAAACAAAGTTCACGGAAGGTTCATTATACGTACACACACATTCCAACATGTATCAATTCGTTTGAAGTTCCGCAGAGGAATATGGACTAGGCGCGTGTCTGGTTTAGTAGTAGTGGTGGTTACGGATAGGCAATAAAATTTCGAAAATTCAAATGGCAACACCCCCTTTTATGCATCGCAAAAATGATCAGTGTATCAAATCACAAATGGTCTTAGAACGGTATCTGTAGCACAATAAATGCGGGAGGAGGACGCAGACAAAGAAATATTTCACCAAGTAGGACGGTGCGCTTGATGCTTGGTCGGGAAATTTCTTCAAATCTGCGGAAGTTCCTGACCGAGCGTCTAGTGCACCAACCCTCTGGTGCGATCTTTCTTTGTCGGCGTCCTCGGCCCACAAATACAACGCCACAACAGGCAAATTGCCCAACGAGGTGGCTGACTTAAGAACATCATGGATCCCCGAACCCTTTTTTACCCTATCTACGAGCCCTACCTACTACTGCTACACCACACATGCACCCCGCCCACAACCCCCAACGAATCGGTACATGCGGGAATGTGCGTGTACGTATAGTGAAACCTGACGTGAAGTTTTTGTTTCTCTGTAATGCTTGTTATGATGTGTAGTGCTGCCATCTGCCACCAGTTTTTCTAACTATGAGTGAAGTGTTATGATTGAATGATTTATCGTTGTAGGACTGTTTCTCTCTGTGGCGAGACTTTTTAACGGGGAGATCGGCTCGCATTTGCGCCTTGAAGTTGGGAACCACAGAACACCAACTTCCGCCGACCACCACTGTGGGGTTCGAACCCGGATCCTCGCATCACGAGTCCGTCACTATAACCACTCGACCACCACAGCGGTAAAAAAAAGGCCTCCCCGGCGGGGAATCGAACCCTGGTCTCCCGCGTGACAGGCGGGGATACTCACCACTATACTACCGAGGACAGGTAGTTTATGGTGCTACAGACACCGTTCCAACGCCATTTATGTTTTTTCTAAATGCTGATCATTTTACAATGCAGAAAAAAAGTGGGTACTGCTATTCGAGTTTTTCGAAATTTTTCGTTGTGACCGTAACTGCGGCCGTAAAGCTGGGTTTCTTTTTTCTAGGTTCTAGGTTTCTTCGAGATATAGGTGTTTTTGAAAACACCTAAATCTCGAATTTTATTCAAATTCGTTGATTTTTGCCGCCGCGAGGGGCTCGTATATCCGCAAAATTATTTTATGACCACCCTGTACATTGATCATAGCTGCTCATCAGCCCCGATTAGGACATTGTGAACTGCGTAGGGAAATTTTGCCAATGTAATAATAACTTATAGCTGAGTTTCTCAAAGTGGCTCCACAGGTGTCGCTAACCTTTGTTACAGCCGTCTCGGTGAGCAGGAGATGTTCATTTGTGTGACTATGCCTTGAAGTGGTTCTTTTATGAGTAAAAATATGTGCTAAACTATCCTGGGGAGCCACGTATGAACCAATTGGGCAAGGGGGCCGCGTGTGACAAAAGTTTGAGAACCATTGACTTGCAGGGGAAGGAATAAGTCTGGTCCAACCTTAGCTTCAAAATATGCAAAAGCAAAAATAAAATAAAAAAAACATTCAATAAAAGAAAAAAGATGACACAAACACAAAAGTCTCGATATCTTTAAACGAATTCCTTTCCTATGTTAGGGGTATTGCTCCTGAACTGAGTCAAAGTGATAACAATACCAGAATGATAACATTATCCGTTGTTTTAATATAAGCGACATCTAACTTTTTCTCAGAAAATTTTAAAACTCATAAATTTATTCATTAATAGAAATTTCAGAGGGGTTTTTTTTCAAATTATATTGGTTCGAAAAAAAAAAGCAAACATCATGTCACGAAATATCCACCGATGATGGTGAAAGTTTGTTTGATGCTATACCGTGTATCCACACTCACACACACACACACATAAGACCAAACGTATACATTGGAATTACCTAGGAAATGAAATGGAATGGACAGTGTATGTACGTTCCTCAAGACGATGAGATGGGTGTTGCCACGGAAAGCAAACTTATCTCTCGTCTTGTTTCCTCTTTCTTTCTCTCGAGGCAAGAATCGAAATCCTCGAAAGAAATTCAGAGAGGTTTCTTATTTTAGTTATCTTTTCCTTTAGGAAAACTTTGGGAAAATCTGCGCGAAGATAAACAACGAATTTTCGAAAAACCGGAAAAAAAAAAATATCAACAGCTAGAAACTTTTCCTCAACGTCAAACGCAATTCTTCAAAGAGATTTCCGAGAAGAGTTAGATATATTTAATTTTTCTTAATTTTACCGCTTCACGCTCTAATTAAAAGTGAATGATGGATTATTCGGGAGTTTTATTTCTCAGTCTCATCACGAAAACGTGCTTATTACCTCCGTTTGTAATGATCCGTCCCTTAAATTTTTTGAGGAATATGTCCCGTAATTTCCCCGTAATATAAATAGCTGGGTTATAGTTTTCTTTCCGCTCATTATTTTTCCAATTCTCGGAAAATTTTGCTTATACTGCTTACCCCCCCCTTTTTACTATATTCGACTGTATTTGATTGACTATATTATGCAACGGCTGAGTTTAAGTGCTTTTACAAAAAGAAAAATAAATACGTTCGGAACTGTTATTGAAAAATAATAACTTTTTCGCTTGCGTAAAAAGGAAAGCATATCTGCACATATTTACACGCAGGTAAATGGTTAACCGGGGCTGTAACTATAGCCATTCCTATGTCCTGTGCAAGAACTTGCAGTTACGCCTGATCTGGACCATTCTTGTGCCATTTAGGTCCATTCTGGGGGGGCCCCATTTCCAAGTAGGTCCTGTGCGGGTACACCTGTTACACATGCCTAGTTACGACACTGTGGTTTAACCCTTGGAAATTTACGTAATTCCAATTTCTAAGTGAAAAATATAAATTAATAGAAGATTTTAAGTATTCTAGGCTCTGGACTATCCGGTCTAATGTGACGGAAGGGTGGGCCGGATAGGCCGAAGTTCTATAAATGCTCACTTACCATCAAAAATACTCTTTCTTTATATATATATATACCAAAACCTGCTCTTATTCATATTTTCAGACCTCTAAGTGAAGGCGAGCATTTAATAAATGCTTAGATGGACCTTCAACATAACACATTACATGAAAATTCAAGCATTAATCATTTTCACTTCAAAATATGGAAGATAGGTGCCATCTCAAACATGAAACAAGCTCAACTCCGATAACATGAATACTTAATGCCACACATATTCACACATCACGTTCCGGCATGTACCGAATCATTAGAAATTCTGCAGAAGAATGTGTACGAGGTTCATGTACGGTTTAGAAGTAGTAGTAGTAGTAGTAGTGATATTTGTTATAAGGTCAAAATAACGAACGCACAGGTCGCAAAATTCGTACTGTTAACGGGAGAGTTGAAGAGTTCCTGAGTCAATCTTACTCACACTACTTCACCAAACACCAACTCATGGCCATATCGCGATTTAGTGCCACTAATGAGATGGGTTGGAAATGAAGGCGCTGTCTGTCGTCGCCTCGAGTTCGTTAGGGAAAATATCTTATCTACATCCTCCCTCTGGTTCGATCCCGGGACAGCAACATTCACGGTAATAAGCGAGCATCTTACCACCACGCCACTCGGGCACCATACTCACACTGGCACCAAAGCAGTTCTTAGCTTTTGGCTAGTCCCTCGTTGCAATTTCCAAGTGTCTCAAATGCATCCCAAATATGATCGAAGCGAAATTCTCCATTGGCTAGGTTTTTCTCACTGAGTTTCTTCACTTTGAAGATATTCATCCATCAGTTCAGCTCCATGTTGACGAGCAACGAATGGAAAGGAACTGCGAGCCAACAGTCAGTGAAAAGTTGTCATAGGGATCCAAATATTATCTCCAACTCTAACCGGTCAGTAAATATGCTAGTAGTGCAGAGGTAACATGCTCGTCTACCATCATGAAGGCTGCCTTTTTGTTTGATGTCGGGTAATGACATAGAAAATACGTTCCCTACCGAACTTGAGGTGGCCAACGATAGATGGTGCCTCATCATTGCTCTCGCCGAAAATCATCCCTCTTTAACACGAGGACAGAAGTATAACATTACTTTTTTCCAGAAAGACAAATAATTCCGACCAGACTCGATCAGTATAAAATTGCTGTATGGAAGTACCTTATATGAAATGAGTTGGTGTGCAATCAAGTAGTAGTAGTAGTCAGTAAGTATCTCTGTCGAACACAGTACCACCACTACTTAACCGAACCTGCATCTCGTACACATCCCTCTGAGAAGTTTCTAACGAATCGGTACAAGCCAGAGTATGTCTTCTGAGTATACGCGTGCCCCCTAACGTATTTATGTTGCCAGAGCTGTACGTGTTACGTGTTGTTGCTGATACTCCCATCTGTTCCCGATATTTTTAAATGAATATGGTAAATGCTCGAGACATTTTCCCTAGCGAACTGGAGGCGACCACCAATAGACAGCGCCTTCATTTCCAACCTATCTCATTAATGGCAGTAAATTGCAATATAGCGATATGGCCAGAGTTGGTGTTTAGTGAAGTAGTGGTAAATGCGTGAATTTACTTGTTATAAACACATTAATGAACGGCGATCTGCAATGATTTCTTCCAAAGTTCATGACAACTCTGCCGCAGTGTTGATCCCTATTGGCTGATGTTAGAAGGATGGTATCGGGTCCACGTTTTTTTCCATCCAGAGACGGTTGAAAAGGCTCGCCACTGATGTTCTTTCTTCTTTGGTAGCATTTTCTGTATTTTCAACAATTTTGATTTGCGAAAATGATACTTATCTGGAAGATCCTAGATTCATCCTGGGCAGCAGAGAAGAGAACTGTTCAGACTCTTTCTAATAATTATTATTTATTATTTTGTTTCCTGGAGAATCCAATTCCAATACTTCCGTCAGAGAAAAAGGAAATCTCTCAAGGATTAGTTTTTTCTGGTTTACTTTTTTGCTGGTTTAAGAGATTGTCTTTGAAGATGAGCTTTAATCTTATGAAGGAAGAGAGGATTAAAAACGTGATAGTAAATCCGGAAAAGAGGAAATGATCGGGAGATCGCATTGTATCAGATAGAAATCGGAAATCAACGTGTAATGTATTTTTGTTTTTGATCGAAATAATGTTATTGATAGATTTCTGTGTCATCCCTTATTCTCGTCAAAGTTTCAAACAAAAAACTGACTTATCCAATCACAGAGGCATTGCAATGGAATGGTCACTATAACGTAGGGTCGTTATAACGAGCGTCGACTGTATAAACAGCTAACAGAGGGTTCCTTAGAAGGTTAGTACGCCATGATATGGACAAAGCCCGATTGCGACACGAGTAGTTCTTCTGAACGCTCGATATCTTCACCCGAATTCCACCGTAAAAAGACTAGCGCTCAAAATAGTGACAAGGTAGCAGCATCCATACTCCCAGTTTTTCCTAAGAAGTATACTTCGTCGTCAACGGGTATTTTTGTTATATACTCTCTATAACAGATTAACTTTCGCCTCGAAGTTCTCTTTTATCATGCCATTCCATGCTCTGGATAGAAATTCTATTCTTCTTATTCCCTTTCTTCTTACAAGTGTAGTTATGATGCGAGATTCAACTTGAAATTTACGCCTGGATGCGAATCCATCTGTCGTATATAAAAGCAAATGTCCCTCATTGACATTTAAAGAGAGAAACTCGTCTCTTGTAGAGCCTCCGTAATAAAACCGCGTCTAGCTCAACTTTGGCCTCAGGCGACTCACAAACACACACACATTCACAACACTGTGGTTTATTGAATAACTTCTTATATTCGTTGCTTTTTCTAAAAAAAAATTATTCCACTTGCCGAGTTTTTACCAAGATCTAAAAATAATTCCAGTTTACACTGAGAACCCTTGCCACGGGTTCGAAATTTTTCTGGTACATAATATAGTACCTGAATTTCACATGCAATATGTTTTACGGTCATGTTCTAACGCATGCCTCTTTTTTTTTTACAAAAAAGTTTTGTAACGTTTTGTAAGTTTGTCTTGCTTTTCGGAAATGTATTTTTTTGATACTCCGTATACAGTGGAACTTTGATAATTCAAACTTTTACGAGCTCCCCTTGTTTTGTCTACCTAATTAATTTAATGTTGACATTTCCTGATTAGTTCAATTTTTTTTTAATATTTTGGATAATTCAAAGTTAGAGGAGAAGAAATCATGTTTTTTTTTTGTATGCGCAAATTTAGTTTGGAAAATTTCTATATAAGCCGTCAGAGACTTTGTGTCTCTCTACCAAGTTGTTATACAACAAATTTCTGAGGAACAAAAATACATAATTTAAAAATTCTGACTTAATTTCAGTACACTATGGATACCGTTTTTCTTCGATCTCGACTTCTGGTTTGAACTGTGACACTGGCATTCTGTCTGCTGAGCAACGTGAAGAGAAATGCGGAGCCAGTCCTAAAAATATACCTAACTTTTATGATAGACTTTTGATATAAAAAACGAGTCCGCGTTCTTTGAAAACGGCACCCTTTATATGCTGAAACGCACGTGAGATTTTAATTTGCTTTTCGCATTAGATTTATTTTTCTAACAACTCAGTTCGACAAAAATAATGTCATTGTTCATCGGAAAAAGGCAAAACTCCATGATCTAGTTTCATAACAAAGCCTATACGTACTGAACGAATCCAGCAAATGGGCTTGAATGACGAGTGAGTTATTTCAAATAATGAATTGTCAATATAGGAAAATACCAAAATGCTAATTTGTAAATTTTAGGTGTTTTTTTTTTTTTTTGGTGATTTAATGCCCATTTTAACGGTGTTCAGCTGGTGTGCATAGAGAATGATTACCACTTGATGGGAATTACGTTATCCAATCTATGGATCAAGGCGTACCATTCAAAATCTGAAAGTTTTATCGTCATTTTAAGAGTAAGAAAAGTATCGGAAAGTGATAACAGCTATCAGTGTCAAAAATTTGGGAAACAGTTTCTCGTAACTGATGATCAAATTTCAGTAATTGATATTTATTATCCTATGCAAGTACTGGTGCTCAAGTTGCAATTTGTAGCCTTTTTACGGATCCAGAATATTTCAGTTGGATAATTCGAACTTTTTTCTAGTGACTGGACTTTGAACTAACCACGTTGATTGTATATATGTACGTTGAAAATATACCCAAGGTTCCCGTTGGAACCACGAACCCCCCAATGTTTTTCTGTACAGCATATATCGTGCACTAACATTCCGGCTCTCACATCTTTTTTCTGCTTCATATTTCTGTTTTACATATGTTTGTTATTAAGTTGCATGTTTTGTGTGTATACATATTACCAAGTGCACATTCTCAGTATTTTTCAAAGCTTCTGCATAAGTTATTCGGTTTTTCTGTTTAGCACGTTATATGCATCTTTTTGTTTATTAATGCGGAGTAAAAACAAAACAAAACTTTTTCGGCACATCCACGCCCTCCGGACAAAGTGCTTGCTGCTGTTTTGGTCGAGGAGGATCATAGTGGCGGACTTCGGTATGAATCCCACCGTTGCCAAAGTGGTGGTCGGCTGAAGTTGGTTTCTGCGATTCCCAACTTCGAGGTGGGAATGCGAGCCGATGCTCCAGTTGAAAAGTCTCGCCACGTAGTGCAACGGACTTGCAACGATACAATTATTCATACATTACACTTAACTCACGGTTAAAAAAATTAACGGCAGGTGGCAGTACTACACACAACAAGCATTACACAGAAGCTTCACGTTAGGTTCACAGCACATAGATGTACACCTTCCAGCATGGCCCAGGTCTTCTTCGACCACCACCTACTAAAATCTCTTCACTGAGACCGAGGTGCTACCCATGATCTGGTTAGGAGAAGAAGAGCAGTATGTGTGCTTAAATTGTGAAAGCAACAGAGCTCCACCATGTTCGGCAAGTAAGTAATTTCGCATTGACTGATTTTTCAAAAGAAAAATTCTAAAGAAAACTCTATGTTCTTTTAGCTATTTCCATGGATGCCGCTCATTCACCAGGAATTAGGGTGAGTAAATACTTGAAAAAAAATTATGACATTTTCTCAAACTTGAAAATTAATCTACTTGGCCAGAAGTTCATAAAAATAGCATTATGAAATGGCATTTATGAGATAATAAATCCATTCAAAAAAAAAGATATCGGGTATCATTACAATCTTATCTCTCACCTTTAAATTTGTAATGAAATTCAGATTCCATCTATTCGAAGTCATACGATAAATCTCATTATGAATGTAGCATAGAATGGCAGTCTGTTGGGGAGTTTTAAAGAGAGATAGAGATACGTGTAAGATATATATACGTATATGATAAATGAATAAGCTGATCTCTCGATAGCTTGCCGAGTTATCTATGACAAACTGACTAAAGAGTAAGTTCTATGATTGAAGTATCTATGAGTGAAATTGGTTCGACTTCCTGTCATTTGGTAACAGTCTTCGCATATCCTATTTATCACATTCGAAACGTGATATTTTAATTATATTCCCCCCCCCCTTTTCCGGAAAGGGGTTGGGCTTTCTGTTAAATAATTCTGTCGGCCATTGTATCAATATACAGCGTGGACGAAAAGTGTTGGACGCCCATTTTAAAAATTGTTAACAAATCAACTGATTAACATAAAAAGGTGCGTTTTGCACGAAAATACTTATCATGGCCTAGAGTTTTTCTGTTGGTGTTTTTCTCTTTTCTTCATAAATTAAAAGAAAATCAAATTTCACTCACAGTCAAATACAAATACAACGCCACAGCAGGCAAATTGCCCAACGAGGTGGCTGACTTAAGAACATCATGGATCCCCGAGCCATTTTTTGGAGGCCCTACCTACTACTACTACACCACACATGCACCCCGCGGAACCCCCAACTAATCGGTACATGCGGGAATGTGCGTGTACGTGTAGTGAAACCTGACGTGAAGTTTTTTTTGTTTCTCTGTAATGCTTGTTATGTATAGTGCTGCCATCTGCCACCAGTTTTTCTAACTATGAGTGAAGTGTTATGATTGAATGATTTATCGTTGTAGGACTGTTGCTCTCTGTGGCGAGACTTTTTAACGGGGAGATCGGCTCGCATTTGCGCCTTGAAGTTGGGAATCACAGAAAACCAACTTCAGCCGACCACCACTGTGGGGTTCCTGGGGTTCACTGTGGATCCTCGGATCGCGAGTTCGTCACTATAAGAGCTGTAAAACAACAAACGTACGTCATAGCTGTAAAACGACAAACTCGACATAATACGTAAAATACAGCACAAATAATGTATGATTAATGTTTATGACAACTTCTTCTATATAAAACTACGACATTTCAATATGAGCGCCCTTTTTTAGTTCAGTTTACATTTAAACTGAAAGGGTGCTCGTGTTGAAATATAGAAGTTTTCTGTAACTCAGATCGTCATAAACATTAATCGAGTAGCTTTTTTAAAAGAAAACATTTCCATTTTTTTCGAAATTCATTTTTCAATGGTCTCTGAATCTTTGGGAGGAGCTCTATCGGAATATGCAACAGGGTTTATTCCAATGTAAATATTTTTGGTAAAAATTACAATGTAAAGTTATCTACCAAATGTATCTACCAAAGGTGAATATATTTGCCAAGTTCATTCACTTCGGTATTTTCTGGTAGAACCTCTTGATAATGGTCACCCTTGGGTCTTAAAATTTTGTTTGCTGACGAGGAGTATCAAGTTAATTGACATTAAAATTCATTGCTCCCCATCGACTTAATTAAAAAAAGTGTCCGTTATGGGAGATTTCACTATAGAATTATCGTGTTTCTTATATTAATGACTAGAGGGCAGTGTGTGTGTGTGTGTATAAATGTAAGGCTACCTTCCAGGATTAGGTAAAACTTTGGTGACGTAAAAATTTCCAAGTTTTCGGACTTGACCACCTCCAGTTTTAATTAAAAGGTAACATTTCCACTAATTTTCTTGAAAATTCCACTTAGACACTTGATTTTGAAGTTTTCAGCGTTTCTCGTCAAGGATGTGGTTCACGAATTGCGAAACATAAATTCAAAGTACCTAGTAAGATTTCTGTAACTGTCAAAGTAACTTGCAGAAAATGTACTTGCTATTTATTGTGAAGAAAAAAAAATACAATTGTTCAATTCATTATCTTTGTGTACATTCCTTAAAAGTGGCATCTTCTGAGCCAATGAAAACTAGCCATCACAGTGATAAATTGCCTGAAGATCCACGTCATTTCAGAACTTTTTGTAATCAAATGCATTAATCTGAACTCAGCGGTTGCAGAGATTTCTGCTGTACTTGGAACAGCCTGTTTTTACCTACAATTTAATTCAAGGGGTGTCTGAGTAAATGAAATGAGTTTGAAAAATGCTCCATTTTAACGCAATTCTAATCCGAAAAATTCCGTATAAATCCATCAATTTTTCCTCCAAAATCGAAAATAAAATAAATGAATTATAGTGTAAATGTTGCAAGAAACAACATTTTGAACAAGATTTTCTCAGATTACAGTTTTTGAGTTCCGTAAGGTTAAAAAAAACTACTACACTCTTCTTTTTTTTCTAAAAAAGCACCAACTAAAGCGCTTCTAAAAACTCTTCAAAATTTCTAAAATTTTGCATAAATATTTATTCAACACGTGTTAGTGAAATTAACTTCGAACTTGGACCATTCTGTAGACCATTCTATCTGACCATTCCTTAGAATTTTATGTATTTTAAAGGTTTGAAAGAAAAAGTAAGTTTCAAAAATATCGGAATTATATAAAAAAAATTTAATATTTCCAGTTGGGCAGTTGCTAAATCGGAGGTTAATTCTACTAAAATATGTCGAATAAACATTTCTACAAATTTTCAGAATTTCTGATGCAGTGGATTTTGCTTTTCTTATTTACGGATGGATTGCAAAAACTTCGGGAAACTTTCCGGAAAAACTCGTTTAAATTTCATTACTTGAGTACTTTCCACTATCATTCATTACTTCTTTTATTTTCAAAG
Organism: Pholcus phalangioides; assembly: GCF_987345545.1. Taxonomy (NCBI): domain Eukaryota; kingdom Metazoa; phylum Arthropoda; class Arachnida; order Araneae; family Pholcidae; genus Pholcus; species Pholcus phalangioides. The sequence goes on from NW_028301606.1 coordinate 9,986,342, forward strand.
AACCAATTGATCGAGTAAGACTTGAAAAAAATTTTTGCGGTGGATTTTCAATTTAGTGAAATATATATTTTGTCTATTTTGTCATTTTGAAGCATCAGAGGTCGTGATACCCCATAACCACTTCACGTACTAGCTTTTGGCAACAAATTTGTATTATCCCTATTTGACAAATCGGTGATAAATCTGGTAGCCTTGTCATAACCAAACCGCACATTAGAATAAAGAAGAACGGGAAAGAATCAAGAAGAAAAATAGATTATATAGTAGATGTATCTTTCACCCTGACCTTAAGTATTTTTTTTCCTCTTACATGTTGTATATATTAGAAAGATGCATTATATGCGAAGAAAAAAATTACTAACAGGAGTATAGTAAAAACGGGGGGGGGGGAGACTTCGGTTCATAGGGTTACAATAAAGCTCCGTGATGGTGAGGAGAGAGGAAAGAAAACATAAAGAACTGGACTGAAACTATTCCACTGGTGTGTTTCGGCGAAATATTTCGTCTGTGATTTAAAAGGGGTTAATTAATGAGCGATCGATCATATATCATCAACTTCTCTGAAATAGTATCGTGTAGTTTTTCTTGACATATTTTTTCTGAAATTCGAATAATATTCAAATATTTTCGTCACATATACTTACTTTTTGTGTCGTATCTGACGCCGTTGAGTTCCGAGAAGCAAGACACGCTGGACATTGTCCCACCTAATGTAAGCGGCCAACAAGAGACACCATCCCACGTAATGTTGCAGTATTGGAGTCGATGGTCTATTCAAAAATGCAAAATAGAATTCGCCATTAGTCATTGCCAAAATTTCTGTATTATTGCACAATCAATCCCTCATAATATCAACCTATGCCACAAAATCATTTTAAGCGCTCAGTTGAATTGTAATTGCAGTTACTGTAGACAAAATTTGACGTAGTTTACCAATATTTCAGTCCTTAAATGCTTTATTTTCTTTTGTTTTATTACTTGAAATTTACCATTTCAAAATTGTTTTCATTCTTTGTATTTTTCGTCGTCTTTTTTATTACCAAGATTTTAATTTCAAATTTACCATTGGTTTTTCTCCTACGGGCTAAAAAAGAAAATAATAAAAAAATATATATTTTGACAATTCAATGGAATAATTGCTTTTTGTAGCTTATCGGCTAAACGATGCATTGAAAGATATAAACTCTATTGCACACAAACAGTTTCAAAAACATGCATTTCTTTTATTGGAGATTTTAACTATTTGCTTCACACATTCATATAATATGCAAACCAACAAATATTCTAACTGCATTCTACAAGATATTTATGTTTTTCTCACATAAATTACAAAATATTCTAGGTTAAAAACTTAAAAATATGAATTTTTTTTCTGACTAGATTGTCTTGATGTTGAAAATTACTTCAAAACATGATATTTGCATTTCTACGTGAGCAACTAATTTTCAAAAGGGAACATTTCCACTTTTACTAAATTTACAGTAGAAGTAAAAGATGTATTCCTCCGGAATACATTTGCTTTACAAAAATAACCCAAAATGCATTACATAGGAATGGTCGAAGAATATTTAAATTCAGTATTTCCTGATCAAAATTTGAAAGAATTATTCGCATTCGAATTTTCAAAAATTTGGGAAGTTTTGAGAAAAAATTAGTGGGAAAATGTTACTGTTTGATTAAAATTTGAGCTGCTCAAGTGTGAAATATCATAAATTTCTTTGTTACCTGTTGATTTCAGAAATGTTCTATCTCAGGAAGGTACCCTTACTGTCCGTAACATAAGAAACACGGTCATTCTACAGTAGATTTTCCCATAACGGACACCACCACTGACGGACACCATTTTTAATTACATCGACAGGACTGAATGTATCTTACTATCCATTAATGGGCACTCCTCGTTAGCGGACAAAATTTTCGCCCCATGTATGTGCGTTATCAAGAGGTCCGTTATCAAGAGATGAAAAATACCGCTATGTATGGGAAAGATGGATATGTTCCCTTTTGATAGAAACGACTAACTTTGCATTGTAATTTCTACCAAGAAAAATCTCGGTTGAATAATCCATCAGAGCTTATTCCAAAGATTCATAAACCATTAAAAAGTGCATTTCGGAAAAAAATTGGAAATGTTCCCTTTTGAAAATAAGCTCCTCATATAATAGTTTTCGAATACTGAAAAAAAATTAAAAAAATATCAGAATTCTATTTTAAAAGCAATAATTGCTTTCAAAACCTTAGAAACCGTAAGTTATTTAATTAAAAAATAATTATTGTTTTCATCTGTCTTATTAATTCTTTTTGTGCATAGAAAAATAATTAAAAAGCACTTTTACAGATAAATTAGTTAATTAGTGAACAATCAAAAAGTATAAGAATCGCTTATAATTTAGCTGTACCGCAAATCCAATAATGCTTATAATCTTCTTATTTCTCGACCGTCATCAATTGGATTTCATCCAAGCCATTAATATTCATCTATATATATTTACAATATAACTCGAATTTCCGGATAACAATGTGATAAGACATATAAATTCCATTAGCATTGATGGATTTCTCCGACACAGAAATAATTGATATTAACTATAACTGTGAATAATCATAGTTGCATTACTATGTTTCTATTCCCAGCACAATCAGACAATTCAGGCCACCTAATGTGGGGGAGTTCTTTATTTTTCTGTTAGCCATGACACAAAATCAACAACACGAGTTAACTTTGCGACCCATGGGTGTATTTTGAATTTCAAAATGCTTATTCCTGAACAATAAAATTTTTGGTTTCTAGAATTTGGGAAACGAGTCTGTGGTGTCTTAAAATATTGAAAGCTTTCACTTATTCTGAAGATGTTTCTTTCGTTGTTCACAAAACGGTAGATTAATTCTGCTATTGTAATCACGGATAATGTTATCATTTGGGTATTGTTATCACTTTCCCAAAGTACGAAACTGACCGATATTACATCACGGAGAAAAGTTCCTTTATTAGGATTTCGAGTTTATGTCATAAATTTTATTTCGTCGAGATTCTTTTTATTCTTTGTTTTTTTTGCCTATTTTAAAGCTAAGATGGAAACAAGTTTTCAAACGTTATTTTAATGGTTCAGGCACATAAGGGTATAAGAAACATCGTACTAACCGATATTTCACTATATACGATAATTTTATAAGTGGCCGCAACTTATCGAAATAGATAAAAAGTCTCTCTAAATTATAGAAAAAATGAGTTATCTGGTAAAAAAATAGTGACAAAATATTATCGAAATTCCTGTATGTGTGTGTGTGTGGGTGTGTGAAAATAGAAAGTAGTAATCATAAACAAAGACAGATGGCGCTAGAGATCGAAACCAATTTTTTCTGACACGTACAAATATCGAAACTGAAACTGAATAGAAAAATCTATCCACAAGAACAAAATAAGAAAAATTTATATTAACCGATATTTTACTGCATATAATTTCTCTATAATTAAGCTCAACGGTAATAAATTTCATCAAAATAACAACATGAATTCATACAAAAGAAAAGTTAAACATATTGCTAAAATATGTACCAAATCGTGTCTTAATTAGTGTGAAATTAGTGTCTTAAATCAACACTAGATGTCACTAACTCTTTTCTCTCTTTTTTTAAAATATGCATCAATTGAAACTAGTTATATGTAGAAAGACGTCACTCTCTTCCCCTGTAAATACAACAGATACGAAACAGCTCTACAACTCTACGGAAAACTGGATGAATGAAAAGATATCGGTTTTTCAGGAAAGGAAAATTTATCTCTGCTCTCATGGGGACTCGAACCCCATTCCCCCCCCCCACTGGAACGTATGTATATGCTGAATGGCTCCATGCAATGGACAGCGGCACCATTCTGCTAATAGCCGGCAAATGACAGTCATCAGGGCCACCAGATCACGATGTATATGAAGAAAGACGCCACTCTACCTCTGTTAATAAAACAGATACGGAAAACTGGATGAATGAAAGATATCAGTGTTTCAGGGAAGGAAAAAATTCATCTCTGCCCTCACGAGGACTCGAAACCCGGTCTCTTGTTTGCTGGACGGAAGCTCTACCAACTAAGCTATAAAGATAGATAGATAGAATTCTCCCCTGGGAGCGTATAGTTGTTATGCTGTCGGGGAAGTCCATTGTAATATGTCCTGTCCATATGGAAAGTGCTGGCTAGATCGTCTTAACATCACCTATCTACTTAACCGTACATGCACCACGTACACATTCCCCTAAAGAATTTTTAAAGAATTGGTACTTGCCGGAATGTACGTGTACATATTGTGAACCTAACATGAAGTTTGTTTCTGTGTAGTGTTGCCATCAATTTTTCGATGAGTGAAGTGCATTAATTGAATAATTGTACCGTTGCAGGCCTGTTGCTCTTAACTTCACCATAGTCCCCGTGGGCAAAAAGATACTCTGGGTCCCTAATTAGGTGAAAGTACCTGGTAATAAATTGCTATGCTTTTTTTCGAAAATCATAGCAACAAATATCATAATCAGGCCTTTTATGTACTTGAGCCTCCGGGCCGTGCCCGGTAGGGGTTTCTTCCCCGTGTTAAGACAGTATCTATCGGGCGGATACAGGTCCACTACTGTATACACTTGTAGTTTATCAGTTCTTTTAATCATCTCCAGTCAAATTTAAAATTGTCCGACTTGTGCATTTGTACGATGTTTCGATTCTGCCGCCTTAAATATATCAATGGGGTTCCACTGCCATAATAAATAATAAAAGGTGAATTTTAGCAAAATCCCAAATGACACAGTGCAAATATATCTTCTTTTAGAACAATATGAGAAAATAAAACCGGACGATTGAACATTTTGCAACCAGTTATATGTAAAGGGAAAAAACTCCGTTTTCCCGTTTTAATACGTCCCGTTCGATCAAACGGGACATATGTTCATCATATTCGATTTTTTTATTTCTTCTGTATATGCAGTCAACGCCGCTTGATGTGATCAATTTGGGACTCTGGGTTCCTGATAACAATAACCAAATGGTAACTGTCCGAAAAAATCCTGTTTGTGAGTGTGGTGGTGACTACACATCAGTATGGTTAACGGGTATTGGTAAAACGTGGCAACTCTGTTATAATACACTGCAAAGTGTTAGATCGTTCTGTTTCTTGCTTTGTTTTGTTTAATTGTAAAACAGGACTTTTTTCCCCTTTAAAAGCTAAAATCCTGCATTTTCTTTCATTCAGCCATTGTGAAGCATAAGTGCAATTTAGTTCAGCTGAAACTGTATAATGTATATCATAAATTATTATTTTTAATGCACAATACAGTTCCATAGATCCCTTGAGAAAGTCTTTCAGAAAAATATAATTGAATCCGGTCAACTGAAAGAAACTGATCAAACACTGAAGGATATGACTTTTTTGTCATTCATTTGCCTTCACTATAGAAACGCCATTGCACTGCCGCTGCACACGTATATACCGTATATAGCGAATATTACGGTCTGATTATGACATTAAGTGCGGAAATGTTTGTCAACTAGGGAGGGGGAGAGAACATAGCCTCCTACATGGTCATGTAGACTGATAACGATAACTTACAGGAAAAAAAATAATTTTAGTTAAACCTTAGCTTCAGCATGAGCAAAAAAAATTCCCATGGAAAAAAGAAACTGATAACAATACCCACAAGGTCTAGATAGCTACAAACGAATTTTTTTCCCATGTTCCGTTCCATTGGTCCGTTCCGTTCTTTGTAATACTGGTAACAATGCGTAAATGATAACATTATCCGTGATTTAAATAAGCAACGTTGGCTGTAGTTACCAATCGGTTAGTGTTATGAGAAACTCCAATTTCCGATATGATCATAGCAAACGGCGTGAACTGTATTTCTTTCATGAATTCTGAAAATATTTCCTTTACTAATTGTGAGAATGTTTCATTCGTGAATTCTGAATATTTATCAGTTCTGAAAAGATGACTTTCATCAATATATTGTTTCTCTCGTTTATTTTCAATCATTTCTCTCGTTTATTTTCAATCATTTCTCTCATTAATTGTGTAATTTTTTCCTTAATTGAGGAATTATGTATTTCTTTCAACAATTTGAAATTGTCATTAATTTTCGTTTAATGTTTATAGATATTAGCAAATTCACAGGACAAGAAGATCGGGAATAACAACGATACTGAGTTGCTCCAGACCACCTTAAACAGGATTTGAGTATGGGCTGATGAATGGAGTATGACGTTTAGCGTTGTGCATGGTCGCTCATTTTGGTTCGAAAAACCCACGTTTCTCTTACGAGTTGAATGAGTCACTATCCCGGATGCAACTAGGGTCACCGATTTGGGAATTCTCATTGACGAGCGGCTTAGGTTTTCTGAATTGTTCAGCAGTGGTCAAAAAAGCAAATAGAGTGCTCGGTTCCATTTTCAAAAAAGTCTTTCCGCGTTCTGCTGAAGTCATTCTTCAGTTTTTCCAAGGCTTAGTTCGTCCTGGAGTGGAGTATGCTGTAATGTTTTTCAAGACCATTACCCACAGATTGATCATTGATCGTTCTTGTCACACCACGGTCATTTTTTGCACACGAGGGCTAATTAGACCGGGGACCTACAATTTATTGCCGATACCGAACGGCGGGCTTGTTTTTTATACTCATCGAGAGGTTGGTGCGCTAACCCCTCGATGGAGGACTCCCTGCGGTAGCAATTTTTGCTGCGGTCAAGTCGCTGTTTTTTGTTGTACCCCGCCGTATAAGGACGAACCGGGTATCGAACTTGCATTACCCACAGAAGGACATGGACTTGGTTGAAGGGGGTGCTAAGAAGAGCTATACTTATCCTTGTTGGCGCACACGGGACTTGCGTTATGGAGATAATTCATTGTTTGAATATGTTTACATTGGATGAACGTAGGTATCGGGGGGTGGGGGGATACTTTCGCATTGTTCAAAATTTTCAACGGAATGTGGATAGGATTTCTTATATTTTATCCTCAAATTTTATTACATTTTTATTTTCGGAATTTTTCCAACTTCTTATATATTTTTTCTGGAATGTTTTTTTACTGAATGTTTTTCACATTTTTCATTTTTTCGGAGTTTTCCCCCCCCCCATTTATGAATTACATTTCTGGAATTTTTTCTCCGATTTCTTTTTTTTACATTTTTATGTCTCAAATTTTATCCAATTTTTAAATTGTTGCATTTATTCATTTTCGTCATTTCAAATTTTCGCATTCAAATTTTTTTTTGAAAATTTTACATTTAGAATTTTTTTTTGAAAATTTTACATTTAGAATTTTTTTTTAATTTTTTCGCATTACCAATTCCTCTGATTTTTAAATTCAAAAATTCTTAAAATAGTCAGAAAGATTTATTAGTTCATCTTATTAAACACCCACAACGTAAATGAATTCCTAGAAATATCGATATTTCTTTGGTGCAGCGATAATCTTAAAAGACCGGTGTCTGACCTAACAAACCCCAAAATGAGATTAACATACTCATGTCATTGTGAGCATAATTTACAATGGAAACAGTAAATTGACGCTTAAATTCAATTATGAAAGAAGTATTTTTCTTCTCCCGTTAATTTATTACCGTAAAAAAACAGGAAAAAAAAAAGGCAATTTCTTTCAGGAAATGAATATTTTGACAGCGAAACTGTGAAATAATCCCAAAAAAAAAAAAGGTGTGTTCTCTTTTTCACATAAATTCATTCATATGCAAAGCTCTTGTATTTACTCGAGAAAAATTCCTTAATAATTCTTGAAAGAAATAGATTGCTTTTCATGGACACTGAAAAAAAAAAAATGTCGAAAAATTAATTTTTTCATAAGTAAAAAAAAAAACGAAATTCGGATCTTTTATGAAAGAGTGGTTTTTCATTTTTAGGAAACAAGCTGAATCGGGTAATATGTGGTTTGCGTATTCAGCCGCAACAAAAAAAAAGGAAGGAAATTTTCAAAAAAAAAAATTATAAAATTGCTGTTGCATATTTTCATTTTTTTTTCCCTTCGTTTTTCAAAATATTGCTATTTTTAGAGAGGGAAAATACTGCTCTTTATTCCTTAGGGAAAGAACTCACGCAATAACATACATCAATTAACAAGATTTCTAACCATTTTCATTTATTTTCTATTGTTGGTAATTTATTTCACGGCCTGTTTGGTTTATTATGATAAATGTGGTAAATTGGTTGCTATGCATTCCTAACAATTGTGTTGGTAAGTTTGATAAATTCATCACTCTTACCGGCGAATATGCATAATATCCAAGCGTCGTTCGTGAACTTGATAAATACTCAATATTTATCGCATTTATCTGTGATTATGTATAATATACTATAACTAAACTACTTATGCATAATTTAATGCTCTAGTGAAATTGGTGAATTTGTTAATTAAGAAAAAAAAATTCCAAATGAGTCCAGTATGTGTGATGAATATTGTCGGACCCCGATATAATGGCAAATTTCACGACCGTATATAATGATACGATACTTATTTGTATGAATTATCGCTTATATTATATCATACGTAATACGATTCATCATGTTTACCAACGACATGACGCTTGGGTATTATGCATCATCACCAGTAGGAGTGATAGTTATTTTAGCACTTAAATTTACCAACGATGCTTGTGTGCTATGCATAATAGCCGGTAAAAGTGATAAACTTAGGGAAATTTATCAAACATACCGAACTGCTCGGTGAGTATGCATAGTACCCGGATTTATCACATTTACCATGACACTCACGCATACACAAAGAGTTACGGTAAATGTGATAAATGCGGTTTTTATACATTATAACCGGTTATTATGCATACTTACCAAGCATTTTCATAAGTTTGAGAAATTTCCCTAAATTTATCAATTTTACAGGTGATTATGCACAGCACCCAAGCATCATTAGTTAGTTTGGTATATTTCTCTAAATTAATCACTTTTACCGGCGATTATGCATAATACCCAAGAGTCGCGTCGATGGTAAACATGATAAATCGTACTACATGATATACTGTACATAATAATTCATGCATGTATTGTATCATTATATCGGGGTGCGATCCCAATGTTTACCATTATATCGGGGTACGATCTCAATATTTACCATTATATCGGGGTACTAACACAGAATTGATTGTCATTATTCTTTATGACAATGACTACACCATATTTCATACGTTATGAAAATTATCTACATTCACAATTTTAATAAAGATAAAATTAAAATAAGCTTCGTTGGAAAAACAACACCATTTTTTAAAAAATGTCGGTCCAACCAAAGATACAAAAAAGTCCCGTAAAATACGGCTCATATAGTCATACTACTCATAGTGGTCAATGGAAATGTTTGAGGTACGGTAGAGTCTCGCTTATCCGACATAAAAGAGCTTACAGAACATTGGATAAGCGAAAATGTCCGATAATAGGTAAGGGTTAAAAACGCTCATCAATCGCCAAACTATGTTATAAGTATACATACACATTATGAACCTAATATTCATGTTTTATAACTTTCTTTTCGTCGCCATACTTGCGTAAATTTCAACTGTTAAACAACATAACGTTTGTCAAATTAACACAGACACATACGCATTCAAAAGACGATAAACCGATCCGCATACAATGATAAACTGCACTGCACTGACTCAACACCATCTATAGCAGAAGGCATCCACGAGAAGCGTGTGACCTCACTGAAGAAGGTCATCTCACCAACAGCCGTTGGATATACTTCAAACAAGGATAAAGATGCGTCGGCTTGCTATATCCAATGGCTACTGGTGAGATGACCTTCTCCAGTAACGTCACGAGCTTCGCGCGGAGGCCTTCTGCTATACATGATGTTGACTGAGTAGTGAGTGTTTGACAGTGAGTGAGTGAGGGTGGGGCAAATGACAGACACTTGAGTCATAGTGTAGACGGGTGCGCCACTGTACAGTCGGGAGCAACAAAAAATAGACTACGCTCACAGCTTGCAGTTCTTGTTGCCGATTTATGTGGGACGTCGGATAATACGGAATGTCGGATAAGTGAAGGTCGGATAAACGAGACTCTACTGTATTGCCCTTTAGGAAATTCAATTCAAGTAATATAAACAATTGCAAGTAATACAGGATGATTCAAAGCTTTTAGGTGAGGTAGAAAACACAAAAACAAAATAGAATCACATAGGAATGTATGACCTGAAACCCCAACCTGATCAGCTGGAGCATAAACGACGATGCAGAAATGACAAGCAATTAATAGGTGGAAAACTCCTTATTTAGCGATACTTTACACGAGGACAGTGCGTGTACACATTAAGTTTCGAGTGTATGCCGTTGACTCAGACACCGACCTCGCCGCAGCTGCAAACCTCGGCGAAATGCCGGGTATTTTTTTGAAAGGGTTCACCAATCAATGCGTCGCCGTTGTGAAGCGAACATAATTGTGGATGGTAATAACTTTGAGCATTTGTGAAACTTAACCTGTACATATACCGTCCTCGTGCAAAAAGTATCGCTAAACGAATTGTTTTTCCCACCCATTATTGGCTTTGTCATTTCTGCATCTTTGTTGATCCTCCAGCTGATCCGGTTGGGCTTTCCGGTCATACATTCCTACGTTGTGGGATTCTGTTTTGTGTTTTTGTGTTTTATACCTCCCCTAAAAATTTGTACGTTGAGTTTTCAATCACCCTGCATATCACTGGTTTATATTACGTGTAATATAGTTTTGAAAATATAAATTTTTAAAATCCGGTCATTCATTGCTAACACCGTGACTTATCATTAAACAAGAGTCATATTTGACAAAAACAAAAATATTATATATAGTATCGTTAACTATACAGTATCGAAAATTTATGAAAATTATCGAGATAAAATTGATCGGAAAATATAATTTTTTTCAAAGTTATGGTCATGAGAGAAATCTCATAAAACGTTTACGTGAAGTTTCATGTTTTCCATGTAAAGTATTGCAAAAAAAATCACGACTTACAAGGTGTATAGAGAAAAATTGAATAAAATATAAGAAATATAGAAGCAAGTCTCTGTGAAATTATAAAATTTTCAGCATACCACAGTAAAGATGGAAGAAAACTTATAATCTTTTAAGCGTCTGGCAGATTTTTGAAATGCGGCTGCATAAATAATATATTGCTGACATTTTTCGTAAGATTGCAACTTCGTTTCTTTGAAGAAAAATTAAGCATCTCCCGTGAAACTAATTGAATTATAAGAAACAGAACCAAATTTTTTTTATCCAGTGTCGAAATAATCAGCAATATTTTCCAAATATATCGCATTGACGCAATTCGGAGTAAAAGTATGTTTTTCTTTTTAGGAATTCTTTCATTTATTAGCATATGAATCTACTATCTCTGACTGTATTTGATTAGAAACAGAATTTTGTTTTTTTTTGGGTCAGAAATGAATTCCTTTCAAATTATTTCGAAACAGTCTTTAGGTTTCAATCACTTATAAATACCCTACGTATAATTTTTGGAGAAGGGGGTTGCCATTACTCTGTTGTTGAATTAACATGAAAAACCAAAAATAGTTTCGTTAAATTCTACTTCGTTAATTCAAATATTTGGATAATTCGAACTTTATGAATTCCCCTTGAGTTTCTCAGTAATTTAATTTTGAAATTACCTGTTTAATTTTTTTTTTTTTTTGATACTTTGAAGTTTGATTCAGATATGTCAGATGTCGTAAGATGTCTCTTATCTCAGAGTTTCTGGATAATTTTTAGTAATTTTAGTAATCTCTTTTCTTTTATTCCGTGGTTTACTGATTTTTTTTCAGAATATCAATGTCCTACTTTAAGTGTTAAAAAACTAAAATAAAACATCTGAATATTTTTTTGTTTTAGCTCTAAAAAGCAATGATATCATTACCAGTTTCACACAATTGCTTTTGTCTTCCCGCTGCAGCTGGTATTCTACCGGATCTTGGATGACTTCAGTAGCACCTACCAATGGCAGATGCAACTCCTCAGGAAGTACTTTTGTGTGTTATGAATACTTGTATGTGATAATTTTCTCCACAAAGAGAATTTTCAAAAGCTTTAGTGCTCAAATCCCAGGGACTTTTCTGGTAAAACGTGTTGAAGATTCATATCTCTCTAGCATTATTGTTCATTTGTTATGGAATATGTCTTTACCATGTCCAAACGAAGTTCATGCAACTCTAAAAAAGCTGTGACTAATTTGCGGATGTAGACATTGGTGAAAAAGTAGAAAATGAAATCACATAGAGAGAGAAGATTGAATCGCTTCTTACGAAGAGAACGAATCCACAAGAAAGCATCAAAGTTCCTTGTTCTAATAATTGCAGTTGCAGAATCTACGGGCATGTAAGAAAAAAATACGCTTAACGCTGTTGAAGCTCAAAAATTACATCTTTCATTCTTTAAATCAATTTAAAGATTTTGTGCAATATTTAGGAATACTTAAAAGAAAAATTACAAGTTTACAAATTAAATAGTTTTCGTCATCGTTTAGTTCACGTTTTATATAAATCCTAGATGCAACAAAGTGAAAATTATCATAATAATCATATATCATATTAATAGACTCAATACATTTTTCATAATTATTATTATGAGTTTTAAATTTGTTAATGAAAGTATAGTTATCCTATATCGATGAATTGGATAATTCGCGCTTTTTCTGTTCCCTTGAGATTCGAATCAACCACGTTCGACTGTATTTCCGTCATCTTACTCCCTCATTTCTCATCCAGTAAGCTGGAAACGAAAATTTCAATGCCCAAAATAATGCATATGTTTTCTGGCGCGAATTTTATCCTAAAATCACGGAATATTTCCACGAATGATGATATTATGATAAGATTAAGTAAAGTTTCTTTCAAATATGCAGTGCTGTATGAAACTAATTGAATTACTGTATAAGGTGCCAATCCATATTTATTTGATTTCTTAAATTTAGAATAATTGGAAATATTTTCCAAATTTATACATTTTTCATTGAAACCATTCGAAATAAAAGTGTGTTTGTTTTTTTTCAATTCATAAATTCTTTCATTGATAATCGTGTGAAACTACTACCGCTGAAATGAATTTGATTAGAAACTGCATTTTTTAGGTCAGAAATGAATCCCTCTGAATTTGTGGTTACATCATTTAGATGGTTAATCAATAACTTATCCTACATATAGTTTTAGAGAAGGGGTTGTCCTGTGGTTAAATTGACATTAAAAACCCCGATAGTTTCTGAGAACTATATTTTTGTCATCAAACTTACTTTTCATCCAGTAAGCTAAAAATGGGAATATCCTGAACCTTGCTCCCCCCGAAATAATGAAAGTCTTTTTCTGGCACGAATGAAAGATAGTTTCTTTAAAATAAAATCACGCATCCCGCATGTATTTGATTAAATTATAAAGGAATCAGACCAACACCATCTATAGCAGAAGGTTTACGTGCGAAACTCGCGACGTCACTGAAAAAGGTCATTGGATATAGCAGGCCAACGCATGCGCCATCTGTACCTTTTTTGTAGTATATCCAATAGTATAGGTGAGATTAAGGCGACTATATAGATGAGATGACATCCTTCAGTGACGTCTCGAGTTTCGCGTGAAGGCCTTTTGCTGTAGATGGTGTTGATCAAACCAGGTTTATCCAATTCATTAGATTTGGAATGATCA